>NC_081553.1:120526893-120714393 GCF_963082655.1 Stomoxys calcitrans
TGTCATATAAACCGATCTTGGGTCTTGACTTCTTGAGCCTGAGACTTTGGGAGTGCGACACCAATGGTGAAATATCTAATATGCCCTCGGCCCTCTAGTTGGTAAGACTTCATTCAGTCTCTATGCCAACTTTTTAGTTTAGCTTTAACTTTTTCTAAAGGCTTTGGTCTCTTTCTCTTCTATTTCCTTTCTTTTCAGGACGAACACAATGGATCAGAGGTCTCCAAGTCTCCAGACGCACGTTCTATAACCAAACCTTGCCAATGTTCAATTTTAGTGGAATATGTTAACCTTTCCGTTTATCATTGAGCCTGTAATTGGAGTACCCGGAAAACTTTTTGACGACCATTGTTCAATTTGTAATTCCACTTTTGATTCTTCTGTCAAACTTCTGTCAAACCAGCAAAAATGAAAGCTTCTAGGAACCGAAGAAGGATGATCGAGAGACCGGTTTACATGGGAGCTATATCAGGTTATAGACTGATTTAAACCGTACTTTGTACAGTTGTTGAAAGTTATATCGGAACACCACATGAAAAATGTCAGCCAAATCGGAAAACATTGCGGCTTGTAAGGGCTCAAGAAGTCAAATCGGGAGATCGGTTTATATGGGAACTATATCAGGTTATAGACCGATTTGAACCGTACCAAGCACAGTTATTGGAAGTCATAACAGAACACCACATGCTACATTCCAGCCAAATCAGACAAAAATTGCGGCTTCCAGGGGCTGCAGAAATCAAATCGTTAGATCTGTTTATATGGGAGCTATATCAAAATCAGAACTGATATGGCCCATTTGCAATCCCCAACGACCTACATCGCTATTAAATATCTGTGCAAAATTGCAAGCGGCAAGCTATACTCGTTCGATCTCTATAGTGATTTCGACAGACGGACGGACATGGCTAGATCGATTCAGAACGACAAGACGATCAAGAATGTATATTCTTTATGGGGTCTTAGACGAATATTTCGAGGTGTTACAAACGGATTGACGAGATTAGTATACCCCCATCTAATGGTGGTGGGTATAAAAAAATATCTATCCGGTCCCGGATAATAGAGGTTCCCGGATAATCGCTGTCCGACTGTCTTTGAATATAGCTCCCCTATAGACCGATCTGGAGGCTGCCATGGAGCAGAGATTAGCATGTTCATCCATGACGATGAACGCCTCGGTTTAAATCCCATCGTGAACATCAGAAAAATGTTCAATGGTGGTTATCCCCTTACTAACGCTGGCCACATTTGTTAGGTTTCCTGCCATGTTAAGACTTCTCTACCAAGTGGTGTCGCTATGCGGCATGCCGTTCGGACTCGGCATAGAATAGGAGGCCACTTATCATTGAGCTTAAACTTTAAACGGACTGCACCCATTGATGTGAAAGTATACCTTGTTCCTTAATGGAATGTTCATGGGAAATTTTGTAGTATAGACCGATCTCTTGAAGGTATTTCACCAATAAATGGCTTACTTATTTCTCGATTTAGCTGATATTAAGCGATCTTTGCTAGAGCCTTTAAAGTCGTACCCTTTATTGTCGATTTAAAAATTTTTTAACGGATTTTGACGAAATGTGCTGAATGTATCAGTTTCGTCGTGTCCGAACTTAACGCGTTTTTATACTCTCCACCATAGGATGGGGGTATACTAATTTCATCATTCTGTTTGTAACACCTTGAAATATCCGTCTAAGACCCCAAAAAGTATATATATTCTTGATCGTCGTGTCATTTTAAGTCGATCTAGCCACGTCAGTCCGTCTGTCTGTCGAAAGCACGCTAACTTTCGAAGGAGTAAAGCTAGCCGCATGAGATTTAGCACAAATACCTTTTATTAGTGTAGGTCAGTTGGGATTGTAAATGGGCCAAATCGGTCCATTGTTTGATATAGCTGCCATATAAAACGATCTTGGGTCTTGACTTCTTGAGGCTCTAGAGGACGCAATTCTAGTCCGATTTGACTGAAATTTTGCACGTGGTGTCCCGGTATCACTTCCAACAACTGTGCTAAGTATGATTGAAATCGGTTCATAATCTGGTATAGCTGTCATATGAACCGATCTTGGGTCTTGCCTTCTTGAGCCTCTAGAGGGCGCAATTCTCGTCCGATTTGATTGAAATTTTGCACTAAGTGTTCTGTTATGACTTTCAATAACTGTGATAAGTATGGCGCAAATCGGTATATTACCTGATATAGCTGCCATATAAACCGATCTGGGATCTTGACTTATTGAACCTCTGGAGGGCGCAATTATTATCCGATTTGGCAGAAATTTTGTACAACGGCTTCTCTCATGACCTTCAATTTGCGTATCTAATATGGTCTGAACCGATCAATAGCTTTACACAGCTCCTAATAAACCTATCTCCCGCTTTTGCTTCTTGAGCCCCTAGAAAGCGCAATTCTTATCCGAATGAACTGAAATATTACACAATAACTTCTATAATGTTCGCCATTCATTAATGGTCCAAATCAGACTGTAACTTGATTTAGCTCCAATAGCATAACAGTTCTTATTCAATATTCTTTGTTTGCCTAAAAAGAGATATCGCGCAAAGAACTCGACAAATGCGATCCATGGTGGAGGGTGTATAAGATTCGCCCCGGCCGAACTTAGCACGCTCTTACTTGTTTTACTTGTAATTCATTTGTTGAGCTTAGGAAATATTTTCTAAATATTTTTTTTGGTTCAAAATTATGAAGCAGTATTTTGCGATGATTTCGTTGCTTTTGTAGTTAATTTTGAAGTATAAGTTAACAAAATGTTAACACATGTTAATACATTTACCGCATGCCATGTTGCATAAATGAAGCATTTGTAGGCCGACATTTACAAAAACATATTCATTGCTTTTATTATTTATTTGACAATTTATGTTATGGTTATTAATATTTGTATACTAAAGCACAACTATGAAAAGTATTTTTCCCACCAATTGAATTTGTCCATATTGTTTCAGACAAGTTATATATTATTTCCTCCACTGACCAAGTGTTGAGAAATTCAATTGCCATGGTGATTTGTGGCACAGACTATTGCCACGAAATCACGTTTTAGATTTGGTGGCTAAGCGGTCGTAAAAAAAAAACAAGTAAAAGCGTGCTAAGTTCGGCCGGGCCGAATCTTATATACCCTCCACCATGGATCGCATTTGTCGAGTTCTTTTTCCGGCATCTCTTCTTAGGCAAAAAAAGGGTATAAGAAAAGATTTGATCTGTTATTAGAGTGATATCAAGATATGGTCCGGTTTGGACCACAATTAAATTATATGTTGGAGACTTGTGTAAAATGTCAGCCAATTCGAACAAGAATTGCGGCCTTTGGGGGCTCAAGAAGTAAAATAGAGAGATCGATTTATATGGGAGCTGTATCGGGCTATAGGCCGATTCATACCATAATAAACACGTATGTTAATGGTCATGAGAGGATCCGTCGTACAAAATTTCAGGCAAATCGGATAATAATTGCGAACTCTAGAGGCTCAAGAAGTCAAGATCCCAGATCGGTTTATATGGCAGCTATATCAAGTTACGAACCGATTTTAACCTTAGTTGACACAGTTGTTGAAAGTAAGAATAAAATACGTCATGCAAAATTTCAATCAAATCGGATAGGAATTGCGCCCTCTAGAAGCTCAAGAAGTCAAGTCCCCAAATCTGTTTATATGTCAGCTATATCAGGTTATGGACCGATTTGAACAATACATGGCACAGTTGTTGGATATCATAACAAAGTACATCGTGGAAAATTCATTCAAATCGGATAAGAATTGCGCCCTCTAGAGGCTCAAGAAGTCAAGACCCAAGATCGGTTTATATGGCAGGTATATCAGGTAACGGACCGATTTGAACCATACTTGGCACAATTGTTGGATACCATAACAAAACACGTCGTGCAAAATTCCATTGCAATAGGATAAGACTTCCAGCCTCTAGAGGCTCAAGAAGTCAAGACCCAAGATCGGTTTATATAGCTGCTATATCAGGTTATAGACCGATTTAAACCATACTTGGCACAGTTGTTAGATGTCATAACAAAACACGTCGTGCAAAATGTCATTCCAATCGGATAAGAATTGGGGCCTCTAGAACTCAAGAAGTCAAGACCCAAGATCGGTGTATATGGCAGCTATATCAAAACATGGAGCGATATGGCCCTTTTACAATCCCAACTGACCTAACTCCTTCGAAAGTTAGCGTGCTTTCGACAGACAGACGGACGGACGGACAGACGGATAGACAGACGGACGGACGGATGGACAGACGGATTGACAGACCTACGGACGGACAGACGGGCGGACATGGCTAGATCGACATAAAATGTCACGACGATCAAAAATATATATACTTTATGGGGTCTCAGACGAATATTTCGAGTAGTTACAAACAGATTGACGAAATTAATATACCCCCAACCTATGGTGGAGGGTATAATAAAGCCGATAAACTTAAACTAATTGGTCCATCGTTAAAAAGACAAACATACATTTTATATGTAGAGCATAGGGAGATTTACAGCTGCTCTTTATACCCTACACCACTACTCTGGTACAGGGTATTATAACTTAGTGAACTAGTTTGTAACACCCAAAAGGAAGAGGAATAAATTGATAAGTATACCGATCGACTCAGAATCACATTCTGATTCATACATACATACAGGTCCAAATTTTCATCCTATCGTCTTCAAATTTGGTATGGGCAGGTTTTTCGGCCTAGAAACGAAGCCAATTGAAATTGGAAAAAATCGGTTCAGATTTAGATATAGCTCCTATATATATGTTCGTCCGATTTGCAGTAATTCTGCAATAAAATGGTCACTTATTAACCGATTCTCTTGAACTTTGACAGGAAGAATTTTTTTATAATCTTGCCAAAATTTTGCACAACGCTTTCCTCGACGACTACCACATTATCTGCTCGAAATCGGTTCAGAATTAGATATAGCTCCCATATATATGTCAGATTTTGGGTAATTTGCAATAATATTGTCATTTGTCAGCCGTAGTTATTACAGTTTGAATATATTTGCTCGCCGAGGTTCATCAAAATTGGTTCAGAGTTGGAACCACATTGTACTTATAGGATAGGTGTATGGTATTATACAGTCAGCACCGCCCGATTTTTGCACTTCCTTACTGGTTTTTATCTAATTCTTGTTTAACCAGACCTGTGTTAATTTTTTCAATCCTTTTTGTTTAACTCTTCATTTCAAATATGAAATAATCTCCCGTTTTTTTAATTTCTTTTGAAGATACCCTTTTAGAAATAATAACTTTAATTGTTTTAAAGTCACAGCAGCCACACTCTACATGCCTTTTCTAAATTTAATACTGCAAATGTCTACATACCATTTGAAAAATGCCATTTACGTCGAAAAAAACTCATTTGTTTGAAACGGAATTTTTGTGTGTTTTATTGTGGCCGTTGTTGCCGCATTGTTGGGCTGTGATGTATGCCTTTTGCGGCCCAACACGATCCCAACAAAACGTCTTATAATTCATAGTTGTAGTGCTTTTTTTTTTGCTTCGTTTTTATGAGCACTTTTCTCATTTTACGATGCCATTAAAATGCGCCGAAACAAATAATTAAAGTTCGCTTCTAATTTCATTCGCAATTGGCATCTTTTGCTTCTTCGTCATCCTCGTCATTATTGGCATCACTCGCTCTTAATAATGGGGCGTTAGTTTTCCGGCGTTCTGTAAATGAATGTTTCCACGCCATCTCATCGTCATCGTCCTCATCAGTGTGTGAAGTGTGCGTCCAAGTTAAATTTGAGATGGCGTTCGCTGCTGGCATTCGGTTTCATTCTATGCTCTTAAAAACGAAACATATCTCCAAAAAATACAGCCTTAAATTGTTGCATTCTGGAGGCTATTTTCGTTAAAATTAATACACGTTTGGTGCAACGTGTGTGTTCTAAAAGTAGGCCGTAATGAATGATCTTTGGAACGGGAAAAAAGTCAAGGTATAGGTTCGGTTTAAATGCAGTCTAAAATCCAACTCAAAAAGTTTAATCCTTTGTGATACCACAGGAACCGGAGAAGGAATATGCCTTTTAAAAATAACCCGACCGTTTTAAAAAGCCATATAACTTCCGAATGATCTCATTTGTTAGTTCAGAGAAGTCCTCAAAGAACTATCGGCCTAAGTGGAACTTCTTCTTACCATTGCAAGTTGGATACACTTCGGATGTTTTAATTTGTGGTTCAAAGGTATTAATACCTATTTTATATGTTGTAGAAGATTTTGGGGCCATTGGTCGAGAAAGGGAATCTCTTATCTTCAGCAAATCAAGTGCTGTCTCAGTCCAAATTTGTTCAATCTCCTTTAGGTTAAAACGGTATATGTTTGTTGAGCGCTGATTTCCAAAATATATTTGTCACAAGCCTGTATCGCACAGTGGGTGAAACAAAACACGTAAGTGTTAAGTAGTAGGTGCAAAAAAAAAGACACGTAAAAAGGCGTTAAGTTCGGCCGGGCCGATCTTTGTATGCCCATCACCACTTGTATATATATATATATATATAATCCACCTTTCGTCAGAATCCGGGGAAGAATTCATATTTTATGCCCCCATAGCAGCTTTATCAAAATATGATCCGATTTGGACATAATTCGACATGGGTATTGAGTGGTCTAATAAGTACAAGTCATTGTTAAATTTTGCAGAACAAAATATTGTTTTTTTTTTTTTGCAAATATAGACCGATCTGAATCTTAAACGACACGGATATCGAAAAGCCTAACATAAGTCACTGTATCAAATTTGAGCGAAATCGGATTATAAATGTGGTTTTTATGGGGCCAATACAAATTTCGGCGAAATCAGACAATAAATGCGCCTTTAAAGGGCCCAAAAACCTAAGTCGAGAAATCGGTCTATATGGCAGCTATAGCCAAATTTGGACCGATCTGGGCCAAATTTACGAAAGATATCGAAGGGCCTAACACAATTTACTGTCTCAACTTTCAGCATAATCGGGTAATAAATGTGGCTTTTATGGGCCTAAGACCCTAAATCAGAGGATCGGTCTATATGACAGCAATATCTAAATCTGGACCGATCTAGGCCAAATAGGGGAAGGATGTCGAAGGGCCTAACATAGCTCACTGTCTTAAATTTCGGCAAAATTAGACAATAAATGCAGCTTTTATGGGCCCAAAATCTAATACCGAGAGATCGGTCTATATGACAGCTATATCCAAATCTGAACCGATCTGAGCCAAATTGAAGAATAATGTTGAAGGGCCTAACACAACTCACTGCCCAAAATTTCTGCGAAATCGGACAATAAATTCTCCTTTTATGGGTCCAAAATCTTATCCCGAGAGATCGGTCTGTAAGACAGCTATGTCCAAATCTGAACCGATCTGATCTAAATTGAAAAATAGTGTTGAAGGGCCTAACACAATTTACTGTCTCAAATTTCGGCGAAATCGGACAATTAATGCGGTGTTTATGGCCCCAAGACCTTAAATCAAGAGATCGGTCTATATGGCAGCTGTTTCCAAATCTGGACCGATCTGTGTCATATCGCAGAAGGATGTCGAGGAGCCTAGCACAACTCCCTGTCCGCAATTTCGACGACATCGGACAATAAATGAGCCTTTTATGGGCTCAAAACCTTAAATCGAGAGATCGGTCTATATGACAGTAATATCTAAATCTGGACCAATCTAGGCCAAATTGACGAAGCATGTCGAAGGGCCTAACACAACTCACTATCCCAAATTTCAGCAAAATCGGTTTATAAATGTGGCTTTTATGGTCCCAAGACCTTAAATCTAGAGAGCGGTCTATATGGCACTTATATCCAAATCTGGACCGATCTGGGCCAAATTCGACGCCAAATCGAGTGGCGTAACGCAACTTACTGTCCCAAATTTCAGCCAAATCGGTTAATAAATTTGGCTTTTATGGGCCTAAGACCCTAAATCGGCGGATCGGTCTATATGGGTGCTATATCAAGATATAGTCCGTTATAGCTCATCTTCGAACTTAACCTGCTTATGGACAAAAAAAGAATCTGTGCAAAGTTTCAGCACAATATCTTTATTTTTAATCACTGTAGCGTGATTTTAACAGACAGACGCACAGACGGACGGACATGGCTAGATCGTCTTCGATTTTTACGCTGATCAAGAATATATATACTTTATAGGGTAGGAAACGGATATTTCGATGTGTTGCAAACGGAATGACAAAATGAATATACCCCCATCTCTTGGTGGTAGGTATAAAAACAGCAAATAATTTGCCATTTGAGAACGAGTACCCTTTGCCTTTTTTGAATAGTTAGAGCTCAAAGTTTAGAGCCAATTACTAGCTAAGTGTATGTTCATAATCGCATTGGGGGATAATATCCGCACCCTCTTTTTAACCTAGGCTATTCAATCCCAAGGCAGCCGGTTGTACGATTGACCCGATGGAGTTCTTCATCGGCAAGGGCTGCCGCCTCAATGTACAACACACTTATACAACAACAACAACCTAACCTTAACTAGAGCTCAATATTTTTTTTTTGAAAATCGTACCAAAATAGAGCATAAGCAACCTGACTAAATTTTCGAAAGACCTAGGTGAGGATGAGGAATTAGGAATTAGAAGCCCATCAGACCATTTCATTAATTTCAAAGAGTTGACTCTTCCTGTTCTCAAACGGCAGATTTTCAAACATTTTTGTTTCAATCTGGTTCCACAATCTGGTAGAGGTTCTGGCAATTCTGTAATGATATCGCAATGTGCCCATGACAACCTATCGATTAGCACATTCTACATGTTCCTAGATATGCAGCTTTCTTTTTCTGCCTTGTTTATAACGTCCATCACCAAGCTGTCCTTAGCGAAGGTTCATGAACCCAAAATAATATTGTTCGCCTGAGTACTCTTGGGGAAGGGTTAGGTTAGGTTGAATAGATAGCGCCCTATTTTTGAGTTCACTCGAAGGCCATTTAAACCCATTATGACACGGTAGAGAGAAAGAAATAAATGAAGAAGAAGTGATTTCTCGGATCTCATCCAGAGGTTATACACAAATAAAGATACAGAACGAGGGCATATTCTTCATGCATGTAAATGAGGATGCCGAAATCATCGAACCTCCAGTAGAAGATCATCAAATTGCAGAAACTCCGCCTCCGCAAAAACGAGAGCCTACGCCCCTGCGAACTCTTACATGATAAGAGAAAATGCTCGATAGTTTCATCCGCATCAAGAAAAAATTGTGCTGGATTCCCATACTGGCCAATATTCAGCCTATGCCACAATGTCCCATTAAAACTTCTAACCTGGGTTCTCAGCGACCTTTTATTCAACGCCAGTAACACTTTCGTCCTATTTCCCTCGATGCCACCCCAGATCGTAATGGCGATCCGATACCCATCCACCGAGTCCCACTTTGACATCGGCAATTCCATATACTATGTATAGTAGCTTCTGGCGAGTCATACCCGGGAGTCCATGACTGCGCCATATTATGAACCCGAAGTCCTTACAGGAACTCCAAACAAATCGCCACGAATTTCGACCTCACCGACCGTCTCCAACCCCTCCTCGTAGTCGCACATTATGCAGAAGTCTGCCTATCCCTGCTTCCAGCGTGACATAAAATATTTGACGTTTTAATGACCAGTCATCGCTCCTATTACCAGTTCTATGTTATGTTTTTTCAGCCCCAGGATAAGCGACGTCCTGTTTCGCAAAATACTCGGCCATAGGGCCTTTGGCACCTCATAACATACTACAGCCCTAGCCCACATCTTATTCGCGCAGACATCTTAGAAGGCGTCCACCCTACCAAGAAACTAGCACAGTGGAGGTCTCGCTGATTTCATAGCAAGATCTGCGGCAATCAGCCATGTATTCCTGGCCAGTTCGTCTGCCGCTTCGTTCTCCGCCACACCTTCAGGGCCTGGGACCCAGGAAAGCCGAATAGCCCTTCTTATGTTTCAAATCACGCGGCCCGATGCCAGACACTTTAGCGCCATCTGATTGTCTATGTGTGTATATTATGACGGCCTAATTTGGCCGCCGCTCCCGCAGCAACATCGTCTCCAGTGCCTTCAAGATCGCGAAGAACTCAGTCTGAAAGACGCTGCACCCATCCAGGAGACTATAAGAATCCCTATATTTTAATGAAGACTCCTGCTTCAGAGCCCCCATCCAATTTAGACCCATCCGTACCATACAGAGATTCCCGAGAATAGCGGGGTGCCTCCAACCCAGAAATCCCTTAGGGGAAAACGACTTTCAAGCCATCAACAAGAAAGAACTCGCCTGGTGTATAATCAGTCGCGCAGCATAAAGGATGGCACCACTCGGCAACACCATCCTCCCGCATAACAGGAGAATAGCCTGAGTTAGCAGAGCGCCACGTACCTGACTGCCTCAGTCTGATGGCGATCTTTGTTGGCACACATCCCACATATAGGTTCAAATGCACAAGATCGAGGGTAGCATTCACCACCTCTCTCGCATCACTTCGCTTTACCCCAGATATTATCACTGCCGCGGTACCCTGTACCTTCTCGATCATCCAGCGAAGGGCACAATTGTCCAGAGGTTTGAGGCACACCAGACAACCATAGGTGACAATTGGCCGAACGACTGCAGTAGAGATCCAGTACACCATCCCCCCCCATAACGGGAGAATGGCCTGAGTTAGAGGAGCGCCACGTACCAGACTCCCTCAGTCTGATGGCGATCTTTGCTGCCACTCATCCCACATACAGTTTCAAATGCATAAGATCGAGAATAGCATTTATCACCTATCTCGCATTACTTCGCTTTACCCCAGATATTATCACTGCCGAGGTACTCTGTACCTTCTCGATCATCCAGCGAAGGGCACAATTGTCCAGAGTTTTGAGGCACACCAGACATCCATAGGTGACAATTGGCTGAACGACTGCAGTAGAGATCCAGTGCACCACGATGGAGGGGGGAAAAGGATGTAGTGTTTATTGACATTTGTCTTAAATCTTTTGATGTCAAAGTGTGTGGGAAAAACTTTAGCCGGAAGTCGATTTTACGTACGAACGGTTCGGATGAAATAAGAATTCTCTCTATAATGCATTGTGCGGTCCGCTGGCCAATCAATTAAAACGGGTGTGAGTTCCTGGAATGTCTAGTATCCCTGACATACATCCTTACATCAGGAATAAGAAGACGAATATCAGACGAACACACACCATGAAGGTACCCATAGAACAGCGCCAAACAACCCACATTGCGAGGATGGTGAAGGGAGGCAATAGAGTTGGATACCCACTGTCCCCAATCAACGCCATCGCTCTCCTCTCAACACGCTACAGTAGCTCCAGGGATGATTTTGAAGCTCCAGCCCATACATGTGAGTTGTACTCCATTTTCGGCTTTATAAAAGTGGTGAAGATGCTAAGAAGATCAGACGGAGTGAAGTAATTCTTACACCGTTTAAGGAAGCCTAAACACATGAATGCTTCTTTCGACACTTGAAATACATGTCTACCCCACGGACATCACTTTGTATTTTCATTCCCAGAACATCAAGAGCTTCTGATTACTCATCATCTATACCGTTGATAGACAAAGGTGATCGTAATGGGTCAGCGAATCGTTTGTGTGACAACAAGCCGCACTGAGTATTCCGTGCATTAAAATCTACTCGATTCATTCGACTCCACTCAGAAACGGCCAGCAAATCCTGGCAGAGTGTATCATCCATAATCCGCCTCTTGTCCTCAATCTCTCGAAGACGCCGAGTCGAATGAGTATGAATGACCGATATTGCTGCCATCCGCAAATGAGTAGATCGGATTCGATGGAACAGATCGTTGATGAAAATAAGAAAAAGAAAAGGAGAAAGAACAGAACCCTGGGGTACACCTGCGGTCAATTTCTGCTCATTGGATGAGAACCCATCTATAACGATTCGAATAGTGCGATCTCTGAGAAAGCTCGAAATAAATCGAACGAAACCATTACCGACGCCAAATGTGTAGTAGTGCACCGTGCCAGACCTTATCAAATGTCTTGGAGATATCCAGAGTCACTGTACCCTCGCCATACTGGTGGATTGAGCGACTCCAACGTTCCGACAGAAGTGCCATGAGGTCGCCCGTAGAGCGATTTCTGCGGAACCCATACTGTCATACTAAGAAGACCATTGGACTCCTCACATGCTCTCCATGACCTTGGAGAGAGCGGAGCATATCGCAATTGGCCGATAATACGCAGGGTTGTTTGCCTCGACCTTCTTGGGTATTGGCTGAACGTTCGCAACCTTCCCGCACGATAGGCAATGTTGAAAAGGTTGCGTAATGGATGAGCGGGCGTCGAAGAACACTTGCGTAAGACAAGTGTTGATATGCCATTCGGGCACGAGGATTTACATACGTCTAGATTCTCGAGAATCCTTTTTACTCCACGGGTTCGAAAAAAGCCAACTTGATCGTCTATCCATCAATCCATTAAATTCAGTGCATCAGATGGTGTCGTTCTCAGTACGGCTGTGATGCACAAGCAAGCCTTCCTTTGGACCCGGTTGAGTATTGAACAGTAAGTGGACTTTTGAAGCGCCGTTCACCAGACCACGACACCATATAGCATTATAGGTCTGACAACTGCAGTATATATCCAGTGCATGACGCGCGGTCTAAACCACACACTTTTGCCAATGGCTGTCTTGCAGGGCTTTCTTGCCCTTTCCAAAGTGTTGGAATTGAATTTGAATTTCCCGTCCAGCAAAACACCCAGGTATTTTGCGCTTTCTGTAAATGAAACATTCCCTCCTCCCAAGAAGACAGGTGCCACTGTATCTCCTGCTAAAAAGAACTACTTCTGTCTTGCACGGATTTACACTTAGACCACCTTCGTTAGCCCACTTCGCTGTTGCACATTGCACATCCTGAAGTATATCTCTTAGGGTGCTGGGAAACTTTCACCTAACCGCACCTGCCACGTAATCAGTATAGGCGACCAATTTTACGCCTTTTTCTTCCATAGACAATAATATATTGTGAATGGCAATATTCCAAAGTAGAGGAGACAGTACACCTCCTAAAGGCGTTCCTCTGCTGATCCTCTGCTGACCTTCGCATATGCCTGGACGGCGAGAGAGCCCTTTGTGTAGCCGACTAGGTCGTGAAGGACTGTTTCAGTGGATTTGCCTTTACTATATATATGCTGCTGGAGGCCACCGTAACGCAGAGGTTAGTATGTCCGCCTACGACGCTGAACGCTTGGATTGGAATCCTGGCGAGACCATCAGAAAAAATTTTCAGCAATGGTTTTCCCCTCCTAATGTTAGCAACATTTGTGAGGTACTATGCCATGCTGGCAACATTTGTGAGGTACTATGTCATGTAAAACTTCTCTCCAAAGAGCTGTCGCACTGCGGCACGCCGTCCGGACGCGGCTGTAAGAAGGAGGTCCCTTATCATTGAGCTTAAACTTGAATCGGACTGCGCTCATTGATATGTGTGAAGTTTGCTCTTGTTCCTTAGTGGAATGTTTATGGGCAAAATTTGCAATTTGCAATATACATGCTGTTGCCGCGACAGGCGATCACCAGGGATCTTTGCCCTAAGATTGTAATTCAATTGGTGTTACATCACCAGGGCCTGGCGACTGAAAGTAGTCGAAAATTCTTACCACCCAAAAGGAATTTCGGCTCAGACACAATTTCCCCTATAACCACCGACGAATGCATACTAGTGACATCCTCTAATAGCGCCACATTGTCCGTTGAAGAATTTCCCGGAAAATGTGTATCAACCAGTAGTTCTAGTGTTTCTTCACTAGACCTTAACCTAGAGGCCTCAGATGTATGCTTCACAGAGCTACAGAACTCCACCCAGGAATTGTTCTGAGCCTTTCTCAGCTTGCCCTTATATTTTCTTAGCTCAGCCTAATAGATGTGTCAATCGTGTGGTGCTCTTGTGGCTTTCGCTTAATTGAAGAGTTTTCTGCACTCCTTTCTTAGACCAACTAGCTCTGGGGTCTACCATGGCGGTGGCTGTTTGCCCTTTGTTTGACACTAGGACATGCTGACATAAGCGATTCATTCAGGGCCTTCGTGATCCGCTTGACTATTATGTCTATATCCTGCTCAGTTTCCACTTCCTTTTCTGGTCTAGAAGGGATATACGTGCAGAATTTGTGCCGAAATTTATCCCAATCCGCCTTTCTTCTGTTAAGCCGTGGGACCACTTCAGCAGTATTTTCTCCAAGGCTGAAACTAATATAACGATGATCATAGAGGCGGTGGTCATCCAACACTTCCCAGTCCCATGTTCTTGCGCTTATATCTTCCGATAGAAAGGTAATATCAAGTACATCCTGTCTTTTTCAGGTAATAAAGGTCGCATTCATGGTATCCATGGATAATCGACAGAAACTATAGTGGATGGAATGTGCGCAAGGTGGTCGCAGTTTTTTGGCTGACCGTTGACGAATTAGGATAAGGACCATCCGGTGTGGTTTGACGAACTATTCCCTCAGCTCAATTAAAGAATCACTTTAATTATTGAATCTGTCACACAGAGCCTCTCAATAAATTTCAAGTCACCATATATTTTTGCCACTCTTCGAGGGGTTTATTTTTTCCTAAGAAGTTATATCGTCTGGGCAAATGTCAAGCATGCGAAGAAGATATTGGACAGGTCTTGCCCTTTAGACCCGAACCAGGTCTTCTTGTCATAATTCGCTGCATGTTTTGAAAACTGTCTTATGTTGGTGGTCTTTATTTAAGGGTAAAACCAGTAAGGAAAGGCAAAAGTCGGGCGGTGCCGACTATATAATACCCTACACCACATAGTGCATGTAGTACTTTTTATATGTAGAACATATCTCGAAATCTAGTCAAACTTTAATTTGGATAGCAATTTAGAACCTTGTAAGATTTTCCTACCATAGGACAAAAGATTTGGATTTCCACATCTTTAAAAGGCCATATCGGATAAAAGATTATATGGGAGTTATATCGAAACCTTTGCCAATTTTAATGAGACATACTGGGACGTCAAATAGAGCATCTCACGCCCTAGTTTGTATAGATGTGACCAAAATTGTGGTTTTTACTGCCTTAAAAGTCCATATCGGATGAAATATACACATTGGAGCTATATCTAAATTAGGACTGGTTTTAATGAAACTTTGCGCACGTATTGGAACGTCAATTTAAACGTCTCATGTAAAATCGGACGAACATTGTGGATTCTACAGCCTTAAAAGGCCATATCGGATGAACGATATATATGGTAGCTATATCTAAATCTAAACCGATTTTTAAGAAATTTTGCACACATATGAAGACGTCAAATAAATCACCTCATGCAAAACTTTGTAAAGATCGGACCAAAATTGTGGCTTTAACAGCCTTAAAAAGCCAAATCGGATGAAAGATATGTATGGGAGCTATATCTAAATCTGAACCGATTTTTATGAGATATTGCACATACATTGAGACTTCACAATCCTACTCCACGCCAAATATGGTGAAGATCGGACCAAAATTGTGGCTTCTACAGCATTAATAGTTCAAATCGGATGAAAGATATATATGGGAGCTATATCCAAACTTGAACTGATTTTTATGAAATTTTTCAAATATATTAAGTGCAGTAACAAAACAGTCCGTCCCGAATTTTGTGCAGATCGGTTGAAAATTGTAGCTACTACGGTCATTTAAGTCTAAATCGGGCGATACATATATATGGGAGCTATATCTGAATCTGAACCGATTTTTATGAAATTTTGCACACATATGGAGACGTCAAATAAAATGCCCAGTGACAAGTTTTGTGAAGTTCGGACGAAAATTGTTGCTTCTACAGCCTTAAAAAGCCATATTGGATGAAAAATATATATGGGAGCTATATCTAAATCTGAACCAATTTTTTTCAAAATCAATGGCGTTTGTCCTTGGGCCAAAAAAGTGACACGTGCAAAATTTCGTGACAACCGGACCATAAATACGACCTGCATTTTGATTACAAGAATACATGGACTCACAGACGGACGGACGGACAGACGGACATGACATGGCTAAATCGAATCAGAAAGTGATTCTGAGTCGATCGGGTCAATGGGTCTAGCTCTTCTCCTTCTTAGCGTTGCAAACAAATGCACCAATCTAAAATACCCTGCACCCACAGTGATGGTGCAGGGTATAAAAATAAGTATCCTCGTTTTATTTAAGGACACTATATGGACACTATAGTCTGTGGAACTTTCAGGGAAGTTAGTTCAGCAGTTTTTGACTCAATATGGCACAGACAAGCATTTTTTGCCCCAATATTACTCTTTGCAATTAAAAAAAAACATCAGTCGTACAAAGTCAATGGCTGAAGTTGAATATTCATTCACATTCACACATACCGGCAGATGCATATCCACTTATGCTCGATCCACCATCAAAAGAGGAATCTGTTGTTCATACACATCTCATGCAGCAGAAGTCAGCCATCATGGGAGCATTTCAGACATTTTAATGAGCTAAGAAAAGCACATAAAATCGTGGCAAACTTGAAAAGTTGTGGCTGCAATACACACGGCTATGCACTTGAAAAATTTGGTAATAAAACTAAATTGTTGCGCCAAATAACTTTTAATGGATATTTTACAAAAATCAGTCTTTTGTTAAATAAATATGATTTATTATCAACGTCTGAGTGTCTGGATGCAAATACAACTAAAATGAAAATAGTCTAGCATGGTGGTGTTGAAGTGCAGAGCAGTATAGTATATAGGAACGCATAAATAATACAACAGGAAATCCTCTAAAGCACCATCATAAGGAGGGAGTAGGGCAGCCAGAGAACTATGGGGCAGACCTTGTCTGTGGTATATCCATGATATATGGCCGAAACTAATGAAGTCGTCAATAGCCTGCCAATCATGGGAGTTCTTCTACAAACTCCTCCCTACTCTTTCCTTTGCAACATTGCGCAACCAATGTCACTAGACGTTTCAGTCAATTTGTCCAGGTTCAAATTGCATTTTTACGTGACCACTGGGCTAAATGTTATTTATGCATTGTTTTGTGGCAGTATAATAATTCAATATACATAACTATATTAATGTGAACAGAGGAGCAGACGGACGCAAACAATCGCTCATAACTATGCATAACTAATGAGAGAATTAATATTTAAATTAAGCTCAGGCACCAACAAAGTGGTAAGAGCTCATTTTCATTTTGCTAAAATCCCAACACTCCTTCAGAGGCCATTTTGATTTTATTGTGAAAAACCTTACCCCAAAAAGTTTCCAACTCAATAAAATTTTTCATCACTTGTCTAAAAATAAAATAAAACTACCAAAGTTAGCTAGTTTTCATATATCTCGCCTTTTTCTAAATCGGTTTTCCTCAATGCACATTGGGTGAAAAATAGCGTGATTGTGCCATAATTTATTGCAATCAATTTGCCTTTCCTTTCATTTTGCATTTGTGTAATAAATCACGAACCGTAGCTTTTTTCTTCGTCTTGGTTTGTTTGCTCTTCAAGAGTCGTTCTCCTCTTGGTGGCACATTATGCAGAATGGGTAATTCAACCATAGGTTGGGAGGGGGTGGTGGTGGTAATGGGGTTGGATGGATCGTTGCTTCCACGATTGCACTTGAAGACTCAATTCAAAAAACGTTTCGTTTTGCTAACGAGAAATTACAAAACGATTTATTAACATAAAGTGATTAATTATACCCACTGATGAATTACATGCCATTTTTATTGTTTGTAACAAAAGGCTTTGAAATTATTTCTTGAGAATTTCAATGTTTGTTATTCTTTCAAAAAGAAAAACCCCATCATAGACATTTAATAGAAGATGAATGTGTTTTGTTTTAAAGATGATATAATTTTTCAAGCAAAATGGTTGCATTGACGCATTTTGTGAAATTTTCTCATAGTAAAGTCCATTTAATCTTTATATCTTAAATAGTGCTAAAAAGCACATAAAAAGATTAATAATGAACATATACGTAGGGTTTTTAAACAGGGACCCTACAAAAGTAGACCGATACGGACAGCAAACAACGTCACATTTTTTGCCGCTCTTTCGTAATTTTTCTTCAGTAAGGTTTGCCATTTCATGATAAAAATTTACTACCGAGAACGGAGTCAACGTTAAGAAAGCTACGGTGAGGCTCATTTCTGACTGAATGACTTCGTCTATAAGCAAAATATACGTTATATGGAATCCACAAGTATTGCATCTTTTTCTTTTTAATTGGCTGTGACAGAATATTTGTTCCACTAGCCGAACGTAGAATAACGTTCCTAGCTGCTCGATCTTCTGCGCTCATTCTAAAATCTCTGACACCAAGTTTTGAGTTGTCTCCCACAACTTGATCTTTCTATAGGGCTATTGATCCTCCCGGTTTGCGTGTACCACCGTGTTTGCCTTCAAAAGACTTCTTTGCTGGAGCTTCTTCATCCATTCTGACAACATGACCTAGCCAACGCAGCCGTTGTATTTTGATGCCATACATATGTCATACAGCTCATACAGCTCGTGGTTCATACGTCGCCTATATTCTCCGTTAACGCAAACTGGTCCATATATTTTACGAAGAATCTGTCTCTCAATTACTCCAAGCACTGCCTCATCTGCTTTCACAAGTACCCATGCTTCAGAACCATATAATAACACGGGTAGTATCAGTGTCTTGTATAGTGTAATCTTCGTCTGTCGAGAGGTGGCCTTGCTTCTAAACTACTTTCTTAGTCCAAAGTAGCATCTATTTGCCAGTATTATTCTTCGCTTTATCCCAAAACTGATATCATTCGTTTCGGTTACGGCGGTGCCGAGGTAGATAAAGTTACTGACTGTCTCAAAGTTGTGGTTCCCAACTTTCTCCATTTTCTTTATCTGCTCGGTTGTGCAAGGCTTTTTGGGACTTGAAACCATCCCTGTCGTCTTATCTCCATTTACTGCCAGACCCATTACTGCTACTACTTCCGGTGACCGACTTATGATATGTCGTCGGCATAGGCGAGTAGCATGTGTTCTCTTGTGGTTAGTGTGGCATATCTATTCACATCTGCATCTCGTATAATCTTCTCCAGCAGGGTATTAAAGAGATCACACGATAGGCTATCTCCTTTTCTGAAACCTCGTTTGGTATTAAATGGTTCGGAGAGATTCGTTCCTATTCTTACTGAGGAACGCGTATCAGTACGTGTCATCCTGCAGAGTCTTGTTAATTTTGCAGCCAAAACCAAACTCAGACATGGCTTGAAATACCTTTGAACGTAAAGGAGTGTCGAAGGTGGCTTTGTAGTCAACAAAGAGATGGTAGGTGTTGATTTGTCCTTCTCGGGACTTTTCCAGGACAGGTATTGCATGCCGAAAGAATTACGGTTTATGGACCGGCGGAGTCATTGGGCCGTACTTCTTTCGTGATTATCAAGACCGGCACGTTACTGTGAATGACAATCGCTAGCTTTTAATGATAATACAATATTTTTGGCCCCAATTGGATGATATGGACCTGCAAAACATGTGGTTCCATGGTTATATTAACATTAACAATTATATTAACATTAGCTTTGATCAGGGATCTGGAGCGGCTCCAGCTCCAGCAGCTCCAGCTCCTTTACCATTAAATATACTATTTTTCAAATCTTCATAGGGCAAGAGATATACATATTATTTTTGCCCTTACGGTGTCTACATCATGCAATATTCAACTCCGATTATATACATTCTTGATCACCGTCTATATCGGACTTTATCTTTATAAAGCCTCCGTATAAAACGATCTCCCGAATTGACTTTTTGAGCCCCTAGAGGGCGCCATTCTCATCCGGACCCAATCGGACCATAAACGTATACGGCTCCTATATAAACCGATCTCCCGACAGCATTTTTTTTTTAGCTTCTTGAGGGCGCAATTCTTATCCGATTTGGCTGAAATTTTGTAAAATTTCTCCTACGACCTCCAATATTTTTGCATAGTATGGTCTGAACCAGTCTATCTTCTTCTATTATATAACAACTAAAAAGGCCATAAGTTCGGCCGGGCCGAACTTTGGATACCCACCACCATGGCTATGTATGTAAATCCCATTTCGTCACAATTCGGTGAAAATTGGGTAACTTAAGCAACCAAATTCGGCACAGACATTGAGTGGTCTAATATATATGTCAACATTCAATTTTGTAGAACAAAATATTGGCCTTTTTGGCAGATATATCTAATTATAAACCGATCTGAACCATATTAAGGTCGGATATCGTGAGGCTCAGAAAAACTCACTATTTAAAATTTCAGCGAAATCGTGTGATAAATAGAGCTTTAATGGGCTTCAGTCCCTTATCGGCAGATCCGTCTATATGGCAGCTATATCTAAATATAGTCCGATATATACCATATTTAGGTCGGATGTTGGGAGGTCTTAACCTACTCACTATTTTAAATTTCAGCGATATCGGGAAATAAATAAAGCTTTTATGGGCTTCAGACCCTTTATCGGGAGATCGGTCGATATGGCAGCTATATCTAAATATAGTCCGATCTGAACCATATCTAGGTCGGATGTTGGAAGGCTTAAAACTGCTCACTATTCCAAATTTAAACGAATCGGTTAAAAAATAAAGCTTTTATGGCCTTCAGGCCCTTTATCGGGAGAATGGTCTATATAACAGCTATATCTTAATATAGTCCAATCTGAACCATATTTAGGTCAGATGTTAAAAGGCTCAAAATAACCCACTGTTTTAAATTTCAGCAAAATCGGGTAATAAATAAAGCTTTTATGGGCTTCAGACCCTTTATCGGGAGATCCGTCGATATGGCAGCTATATCTAAATGTGGAGCGATCTAACCCATATTTAGGTCAGAAGTCGGGAGGCTTAAAATAACCCACAGTTGCAAATTTCAGCGAAATCGGGTAATAAATAAAGCTTTTATGGACTTCGGATCCTTTATCGGAAGATCGGTCTATATTGTCCGATCTGATCCATATTTAGGTCAGTTGTCGGGAAGCCTTAAACTATTTACTGTTTCAAATTTCAGCAAAATCGGATGAAAAATAAATTTTTTATGGGCTTTAGACCCTTTATCGGAAAATCGGTCTATATAGCAGCTATATCCAAATATAGTCCGATTTGGCCCGTTCAAGAACTTAACCAGTGTGCATCAAAAAGACGTATCTATGCCAAATTTCAGCTCAATATCTCAATTTTGGAAGGCTCTAGATTAATTACAACAGATGGACGGACAGACACATGAACATTGTTAAATGATCTTAGAATTTTACGACGATCCGAATTATATAAACTTTGTAGGGTCTGAAATTGATATTTCGGTGTGTTGCAAACGGAATGACTAAATGAATATACCCCCTATACTACGGTGGTGGGTATAAAAATTAAATTGTTGCGCTTTGTTTGTCTGTTCCGTATAGACTCAAAAACGGCTGAACCGATTTTCATGAAGTTTTCACATATGATAGAATTTAGGCCCCCGGTGAAAAATGAGTACTAAATTTTTTGGTATCCAAAGGGAGGAGAGGGCGGACCCTCCCCACCATTACCACAATTTCCAAAAAACGCCAGATCTCGGAGATGCGTGCACTGATTTAAGCGAAATTTTGTATGCCACTTTATGGTACCCCAAATATATAGAGGCGCAATTTTAATCCGATTTGGCTGAAATTTTACCCGTAAAGTTTTGTTTTAACTTCAAAATCACATAAACTGATCGCCCGATTAGGATTTTTCGGCTTCTTGAGAGCGCAATTGATTTCCGATTTGACTGAATTCTTAAATTGGTATTTTTTATACGGAGGCCACGGTGGCTAGAAGTTGACATGTCAAATTACGGTGTGAACATCAGACACATTTTTCAGCGTTGGTACTAATGACTACATTGTGACCAACTGCCCATATCGATCCATAACTTCATAGAGTTCCTAATATTTGAAAAAGTCATTCAAAGAACCTATTATATGCGATCCATGGTGAAAGAAATGTAAGATTCGGCACGACCGAACTGAACGCGCTTTTACTTGTTATACCTTAATTAGCTGGTCTGGGGTGGTTTCCTACTTTCCTACTTTAAGCGCTTTTTAAAAATTAATATTTTTTTTAACATGTTGAAGCTAGAAGTATCATAATATTCAATAGGTTTAAATACCCTCGGGTACTTCCTGGTTCAAATTTAAATGTATACTTCATTCTTTACTTTCAATGCACCATATTGCCCCGAACGGAATACAAGCCTGCTACAGGGCGATCTTCAGACACTTGGTCCTATATATTATTGTCAGATTCGTATTCCACTTCCAAATACCTTGCATTAGAGTCCCATAGTGTCCCGGTAAGACTAGATGCTGGTTTGACGGTTTATTTCCGGGTTATATTGAGAATTGTTAGGGGGAAGCTGTCCCCACGCTTGGTCCCGATTAAAGAAACCAAATTATTGTTCTAGACCCGAACACCTTTCAATTGGATTCCATACTACCCCGAAGAGGGATTTTTAAGTGGTTATGATTTTGAAGGACTGGCGAATTTGTAGATTGCAATATATGCAATGTCAGTAATAAACTCCGGATGTCTTAAAGACCTGAACAAGTGTAATGATGTTTTGTCTTACGAATTCAACAAGATAGGCTATAGAAGCGGTGAGATTGAAGATTCAGTAGGCGGATCAGTAGTTTATGTTGAAAACTTCTCTAAGGAACTATCACCCACATAGCTAAAGCAAGGCTGATTGGATGAAAATAGAAAATCCACCTACAATCAATAGAGGGGTAGAAAATTCCAAGACGGAACCAGTTATGCCCTGGGTGAGTTGATCATACGGATGGATCGAAGTGTGTGCTAGCGGAAATCAGGGTGCTTCGAAAGCCGCAGCAGGGGAAGCATCTGAGGAGGACTCGTCCACCTCAGTTGCTTCAGAACGCGAAAGGAATCTTATTATGACAAGAACAAACGCGTCTTGTGAGGATGAACTCCTATCGACAATGTGGCTAACACAACATTGGCGGCGAATTTAGCCGTGGCAATTATACAGCTTCTATAGATATGTATCCACCTTTGCAAAGCCGCTATTGTGGTTGCCATGGCTGGATGGAGACGTGATGCTTGGACTAAGAATTCCTGGATTTATACAACCTAATAGTGATTTGATAAAAATGACTATACCACTATTCTTGATAGAACCGATTGGAACTACGATATCCCTGGTAACAGAAGTTACATAGACTTCTATGCGAATGGTTCCAAACTAAACGACCAGGTGGGATTTTGGGTGTACTCTAACGATCTAGAATTGGTCATATCGAAAAGGTTACCCGACCACTGCAGTGTGAATCAAGCAGAGATCCTCGAAATTAGGGAAGTGGTGGAATGGTTAAAATATAATGTCATTACGACCATTGGCATAAATATCTTCTCAGACATCTATGCAGACATTAAATCCCTGGAGAACATATTTCTGAACACAAAACCCGCCCTCGACTGTCGCAGATCTCTCAACGAGATGGCTAAACAGTTCAAAATTCATCTGTTCTGGGTGCCGGGCCACAGAGATATCCCAGGAAATTGTAGAGCGGATGAGCTTGCGATACTAGGAACTACCCTATACATTCCAGGGATACTGGAATCTGTGGGTATGCCTTTAGCGACATGTAGGCCGAAGGACAAAGAATGATATTGGGTTGCCCAAAAAGTAATTGCGGATTTTTCATATAGTCGGCGTTGACAAATTTTTTCACAGCTTGTGACTCTGTAATTGCATTCTTTCTTCTGTCAGTTATCAGCTGTTACTTTTAGCTTGCTTTAGAAAAAAAGTGTAAAAAAAGTATATTTGATTAAAGTTCATTCTAAGTTTTATTAAAAATGCATTTACTTTCTTTTAAAAATCCGCAATTACTTTTTGGGCAACCAATAGATGGTCACAAAGTGGGAGCTGTGAGCATTCCAAAACTATGTGGCCTAATCTAAACTTGAAGAGGTCTGCTGCTTTGCTGTCCTTGGCTAGAACAAACGTCTCAGTCATTGTGTCCATCATGACAGGTCACTGTCAAATCGGAAAACATGCTGACAGACTGAAGGTTACCAGCAATGACTTTGTGAGGACATCGAAGAAGAAGAGACTATAGAACACCTTCTGTGTGGTTATCCCGCAATAGCAGTTAGAAGGAGTTCCACTTTAGGTTCTCATTTCTTTGAGAACCTGTCTGATTTCAACGTTAGGAACTAGAAGGTATCTTCATTCTCCTGTTCCTGTGGTATTAAAATGGACGAAAACGTCTAAGTGAGTCTGATGGCAGACTGCCACAAAACCTAACCTAACCTAATGGTGATTTGAAATAGAGGAAATAAACTGGACTTTATTACCAAGGCAGAGGGTGCTAGATGTTAGCTTTGTATAGGAGGATATCAGGGAAAAAACAATTAAAAGCTTGCTAAGTTGAATTGTTCTTCTCAACAGGATATAAGATGTTCCCCTTTGTGGCACCTATCTGAACCCTCAAAATATCTGGATGTCTTCAAATTTTAAAGGGTGAAAAGGGCAGCTCTTGCCCTATGTATATGAAAGAAGTCTATTGGCACAACTTGTAGGTTTTAGCCACATATCTTGCAAGGGCTGTTACTGCATTTGTCAGATTTATAATGCTATATGGGTTTGTAATCTGGTGGAAGGCGCTCCAAAAATCTAACTAATGTTCAACACTCAGCCGGATGCAAAGAATGGATTGTTTATACTTCAATTCCGCATTGATCCCAACACGATTTGATGCTCTGAGTTTAAGCCTTCAGTACACAATGAGCAAACATTCCCATGTTACCAAGCTTCTTAAAGCGATCTGGCTCGTTCAACGGTGGGAATGTGAAACCATCATCTTTCTCCAGTTCCTGTGATATCACAAGATGTAAGTCTTATTGCAGAATGCCACTAAAACCAAACTTAACTATTTTTACATCATCGTGCTCTTAGTTACTTTTTAATGTCAATACATTCAAACACAAGTGAACTATTTCGAAAAAATATTTGAATTATTCAAAAAAAATTGATATTCATTCTTGGTTTATTTTCAAAAATACGTAAAAACTGATGGCATTACAAACTTCAGTTTTTTTTTCTTTATTTGTTGCTGATCTTCATCACTGCGTACTATGGAATCTAACATATCAAATTGCTTACTTATCCTTAGACTACAAATATATTGTTCACGAATCCCATAAAATACGCCACTGTACTGCTGACTCCATCGTCATCAATGCTATGGGCAGTAAAGCAGACATTTTAACGTGACATTTACGAGTTCGCTATAACTTTGGAAGAACTTTTAGTTTTCGTTTTCCTCTTAGTCAAGATAAAATTGTTGTTGCAAAACATGTGTTTCATGTTAGGTGGCTATAAGCTAATTTAAAATATATATACTTACGTATACATGTGTGCATTTGTTTTCATGGTAAAACAACGTCAGGATTTTAAGTTGGTCATTATGAAATGTTGTTAAGATACGAAACTCTCTACCCCAGTACATAGTCATGGGAAAAAATAAAGGTCAAGGTATTTTTTTTATTCCACAAATAGCGCGTAAATGGGTGGGTGCCAATTCACAAGGAGACAAAATAGCAATTCATGCATGTTTTCAATGTAATTGGGGACAAGGAATTATTCACAAGTACATCAATTGAAAAAACCTAGTACGGAGTTGACAAATTGACTACATAGATTTATAAAAGTGAATCAACACACAGATGTTATATGATCAATCACAAGTGTTCTTAAATCAACAACAGTTTTTGTGAATGTAACGTCCTCAGGCGTTCATATTCTGTCAATGTGTTTTCTTGCAAAAAGTCTTTGTGTGCTGCTGAGAATCGAACCTGTATAGAATACACCATCCCATGATTGTTTGTTATTGCAAACTCCTTACCACATTGCATCAAAGTCGACTAAAAACAAATAATCTTTTAAGAATTATTTGAACTAAAAATTGTTTTATATACACATTTTGTAGGGATGATATTCACAACGGTAGGTGTATGAAACAACGAATGATTTAAATTTTAATAGACGAATCAGGACTTGGAGACCGAAATGACGTCTGCTTTTAGATTTGCTTTTTCAGTGAGAAGACCGATGCAGAACAAGAAAAGGCATGCAAGTTCTGCTGGGCCGAATTTTATATACCCTTTATATACTTTGTCCATTTTTTTGTCCCGTATCTTTGTATAGGCAAACATGGGATAATGGATTAAAATGGCCATGCTATTGTGTATGTGGGTGACATGGGGTTATTGGAAACCGAGCACGGCTCTGAATGGTTTTGACTTGGCAAAATCCAGGCTTATCTCCATCTTCCTTCATCTCAAATGTGGACACAAACCTCTAAGCGGTGTCACCTGGGTAGCTACATTTAACATCCGTTAAAGGTAGTGAGCTAAAATATGCCACGAGTTCACCTATAGAACGATAAAATATAAAACAAATAAAAGCGTGCTAAGTTCGGCCGGGCCGAATCTTATATACCCTCCACCATGGATCGCATTTTTGGAGCTCTTTCCACCGTATCTCTTTTTAGGCAAACAAAGTGGACAAATTTGGATTTGTCCAATTAATTTAAGTTACAATTTATCGTAGAATAAGTATTAGACATTCTGAATTGTATTGTGAATTGTAAAATGAATTTTGTAGCATGTAAGAGGTTATATATTAGTTAAGCTATTGTGAATTTCTAGTAATAAGTATTTTAGTACTATAGCTCCCTTGCATTTCCTCTTGCTTAATTCTGGCACTTCTTTTCCAACGACAGCAAGGTGAGCACACAACATTTCCCCCCTCTCTTATCCCCAATAAATCCTGTACTCCTTATACACCACATACCGAAACTTAACGCCTTCTCATTTTTTCCTCTTCTCATTACCTCAATATACACTTATCATTCCTCTTGGCATGAGGAATAATAAGTAACATCACCTACACTACAGTCCACACATCATCCCCCAAGGGAACTCCAATTGTGACGTCATCCGCTCTCTCATTCCACTTACCCCCCCTCTGCGTCTAACTGGAACCCCCCAAAGTTGGTCAGGGTCCTTCGAAACCGTCCACTGAGAAACCATAAATTGAGGTAAATCCCATCTGCATCAAACATACATAGTTGTTTGTCATCATTTCGAAAAAAAAAAAAAAAAAAAACGGAAATTTCTCCGTTGAAACATTCGCAAACTCGTGAATCTATCTACGAGAACAATATATTCGTCTCCCAGTAAAATTCAATTTTGAGTGAATTCTCATTCACTGTTGTACATAACTTTCTAGTTCAATGAAAAGTTGGATTATTCAGAACCGCTCATCTCTCTGGATATGTTCATAGAAGGAATCTGAGTCCCTCGTTCGTAGAGCTATGAATTATTTGAAATAACGCTAAAATCTTGCCTTTGATGTTCTCATATTTGAAGTCTAAGACTACCCATTAGACTACCGCAAAGAAGATTCTGACTTTTAAATTATATTTTTGGCATTTAATGCAGAACCCGCTACTTTACTAGTCCAGAATCTTATCACCGCTCTTTCTATCTAAAACGATTTGGTTACCCATCGAAGCTTTGCACTCGCTATAAATTTCAACCGCAAATCGAAATCGTTTACACTCCTTGTGTTTTCAAAGGCCAAGAGATTTCTAACCACATTTCACACAAATAATTCATCTACATCCCTATCTCAAACCAGAGCTGAAAACTCTGTACTCTTCTCTTACTAGTTCTCTTGCTCAGCGTTGTACGAACTCGGTACAAAATGAGCGTGGAAAAGGCATCTGCGAATCTCACTTCCCAACCTTCGGTATCTGATACCAATACCGGTGCTGCTCCCCCAGCGCAGACCTCGTTAAGTAATGACAAGTTCCTGTTTGATTGTGATCATTTGATCAACTTCTGCACTCAGTTTGAGCAGTGTGAGATCCAAGATCAAACGGATTCGGTATTGGAAGTAAGGTTGGAGGACTTGGAGCATAGGTGGCAGCGACTTCAGACTACATATGAGAGTCTTATGCTAGCTCCGAGAGGTACCAATTCGAAGGACTTTAGAGACAACGCACTGGTTAATTTTAATGCCAGCTCAGAGGCCTATTATACGGCGAGATCCCAAATACTCGATATGCTAAGAATATCTGGTGGAAATACTCGCCAGAATGCAAGGCACAGCCTTATTCCGGCTTATATTCCCCAACCAGCCGCTAATCACTCGTCTCATGATGTTGCTGACAGTTACATCAAAGTCCCTCCCTGTGATACCGAGATATTCAAGGGAGGTTATGAAGAATGGCCGTCATTTCGTGACATGTTCACGGCGGTCTACGCGGACCATCCAAAATTGACCCGAGCTCAAAAGTTATATCATCTGCGAAATAAGACTAGAGGTGACGCCGGTGCCATAGTCAAGCGATATGCGCTCTGCGATGAGAACTTTGATCTTGCTTGGAGTGCCTTGAAGGCTCGCTATGAAAATAAGCGAGTCTTAGTAGACAATCAACTGAAGATTCTCTTCAGTATCCCAACTGCCACTGTGGAGAACAGTGAAGCAATTCACAGGATTCAATCCACAGTTAACGATTGTCTCTGCACCCTCAGGACACTTAACGTCAATGTTGGAAGCTGGGATCCAATTTTGTTGTACTTGGTATCGACCAAGTTGCCAGATGAAACACTGGCTCTCTGGGAACAGTCTCTCACATCTCACCGTGAGCTTCCCACTTGGAACCAGCTGGATGAATTTCTCATCAGCCGCTATGAAATCGTGGAACGCCTTTCGAGCATGAAGGCCACGAAAACCAGAGGTTCGCTCCCGTCTCAGAACAGTGGTAAGATACAAACTTACCACTCGCAAGAAAAGCTAAGCTCTTCTTGCCCCCTGTGCAATTCCGACCACACTATAAGAAGCTGTGGGCAATTTCGGAAATATTCCGCACAACAACGCAACGAATTTGCACACAGGCATAAGTTGTGTATGAATTGCCTCTCCTCGTCTCATCTCAAGACAAATTGCAAGAGTATAAACACTTGCATCATATGTCACAAGCCACACCATACTCTGCTGCACTTTAGGGGTAAGCCAGAAGAGAAGACTGATGATCGCCCAAATCATTCTAATCACGAAGACAACAAGAGTCACGCGAAATCTTCGGGCGTAAGCCCAAAAGACACCTCTCTTAATGAAGCTCCCTCCACTTCAAGCGCCAATCGCTCCTCTCATGTTCAGGCTAATTTCTCATCCAACAACGAGACGATTTTACTACGAACAGCTCTAGTTCGTGTTGAACATCAAGGGGAGTTGTTCACTTTGAGAGCCCTGATTGATCCCGGTTCTCAACGAACCTTTATAACCCAACGAATTCAGAAGCGCTTGCAAATTCCCACTTCCAGAGCGCACTTCGAAATTTTTGGTATTGGAGAACAGACTCAAACTTCGGAAAAGGAATGCCAACTCGTCATTGTCGCTGAAAAATACGATGTTCGCTTCACAGTCTCGGCAATAGTTCTGCCTAAAATGACAAAATGGCTACCCTCTGTTTCATTTGAAGTTTCAAATCCCTCAGATCTGGAGGAACTTGATTTAGCCGATCCAAACTTCAATAAATCCGCTCAAATTGACCTAATTTTAGGCAATGATTCTGAACGCTTCATCAGCATGGAAGGAATCAGAAAGAACGTATGTGGCGATACCTCAGCATACAATACAGTATTTGGCTGGGTATTGAGCGGTCCAATGCAAACTGAAAGAATTTTCTCATTTTCCACTAACGTGGTTGAATCCGAGGATATAAAAATAAGCGAACTTCTGAGAAAATTCTGGGAGCAAGAAGAGGTACCCATGGCTCCCCCTCTTTGTGAGGAAGATCAGTTTTGCGAAGAGTTCTACTCTAAAACTACCACCAGATCCCCGGATGGTAGATACATCGTGAGACTGCCTTTCAAGGCAGAGTTCTCCGATTCCCTGTCTCTCGGCTCTTCTCGCTTTCTCGCTCTAGCTCAATACAATCGTATGGAGACAAAGCTCTCTGATGACCCCGAGCTAAATACAGAGTACAATTCAGTGTTAAGCGAGTACCTTTCTCTCGGTCATGCTGAAGAAACCTCTTCTCAGGAGATAAACTGTTATGGGAAATACAATTCCTTTTATCTCCCTCACCACGCCGTCATTCGTCCAGAGCATAAATCCACAAAGGTGAGAGTTGTGTTTAATGCGTCTCGTAAGAGCAAATCTGGATACTCTCTGAATGACGTGCTGCACACTGGGCCTACGCTACAAACCGATTTGACATCTGTTATCCTCGGCTGGCGCAGATACAGATATGTATTCTGCGGGGATATTCAAAAAATGTATAGGCAGATATGGTTGCATCCAATCGATAGAGCCTATCAGCGAATACTTTTCAGGCCGGATCCTACGGGACCGGTAAAAGATTTCGAACTAAAAACGGTTACCTTTGGCCTCAACTGCGCCCCGTTTTTAGCCATCCGCACCCTTTTGAAACTGGCCGCTGACTCTGAGAACAAATTTCCCAATGTCGCAGAGACATTGAGGAAAGAGACATATGTCGACGACATTTTGTCCGGAGGCTTCTCTATTGAAGACACCATTCAAGCGCAAGGGGACATAATCTCGGTCCTTGCGCAGGCAGGGTTTCCCCTTGTCAAATTAACCGCGAACGACCCACAATTACTGGCAAACCTCCCACCCGAAAGTCTATATAACTCAGACTTCTTGCGTTTCCATGACTCTAGCACTACCAAGACTCTGGGTATCAAATGGAATGCCCTAACTGATTCATTCAGTTACACCCTCAGCGCTATTCCAACCGACCAGCCTATGAGCAAACGCAAAGTTCTCTCCGCCGTCGCTCAACTATTCGATCCTGCAGGATGGGTTGCTCCTGTAGTGATCAAGTCGAAAATTCTGATGCAGCAACTTTGGCTTGAAGGGCTGGATTGGGATGACGAACTAAGCTCGGAAACTCTGGGAAAATGGAATTCTCTGGTCTCTGACTTGGGTCACATTGGGTCGATTTCCGTTCCCAGATGGCTGCAGTACCATCCCTCTGATACCGTGGAGATTCATGGGTTCTCTGACGCATCTCAAGCGGCAATGTGTGCATGCGTATACATTCGGTGTCAGACCTCCAAGTCTGTAGTGTTCTCGAATTTGTTCGTGGCGAAAAGTAAAGTGGCTCCTCTGAAGCCTGTATGCCTTCCACGTTTGGAACTCAATGGTGCCTTCCTCCTAGCGAAACTTGTCAACTATGTGGTGTGCTCGTTCGACATGAACATTAGTGGCATCACGCTTTGGACAGATTCGTCTATTGTTCTTGGTTGGTTAACAAAACCACCATGGACCTGGGAAACATACGTGGCAAATCGAACTTCCAAAATTCATGATCTTCTACCAGAGGGAACATGGCGACATGTACCCACCCACGACAATCCAGCCGACCTCGGTACGAGAGGCTGTAGGCCGCAAGACCTCGCTTGCAATTCATTTTGGTTTCATGGCCCGAATTGGCTGACAAACCCACCGTCAGAATGGCCAGACAGAAACCCTTTGATCTCTCCCGAAATGAGAAAGCGCCTGAATATTCAGGTTATGCACGAAACGGTAGAAGATCCGGACATCTTGCTTAGATTTTCGTCATATCCCCGAGCATTGAGAGTAGTGTCTTATATGCTTAGATTCTGTCATAACTGTCTTAGTGGACGCAGGGGTACCACGAGGATTTCCTCTTCGATTCTTACCCAAGAGGAGGTAAAACGCACAAAATTTCGCCTCATAATGTTGGCACAGATGAAATGGTACCCAGAGGAGTACAAGCAGATCAGTAGATCTGAAGAATTGTCCAACAAAAGCTCACTGCTCTGTCTAAATCCCTTTTTAGACCAGGAAAGAGTCCTTCGTGTGAATGGTCGTCTCGCTGCCTGTTCTTTACCCTATAATGAACGTTACCCCATCATACTTCCTGGGAACTCTCGGCTTTGCCATTTATATCTACTCCATTTGCACGAATTTCTCGCTCACGGTGAATGCATCCTCATGTGCCGGATGATTCAAACGGAGTTTCACATCTCACGTCTCAAACCAAGGGTGAAAGGCATTATTCATAAGTGCAAAACCTGCATCATATTCAGGAAACGATCTTGCGTCCAGATAATGGCTCCGCTCCCTCCTGACAGATGCACCATTACACCAGCATTTCACGTGACTGGTATAGATTTTGCAGGACCCTTTGAGATTAAAAGTTCATCTCTACGCCGATCCCCTCTCTTGAAAGGCTATGTGAGCATTTTCGTGTGCTTCGCCACCAAGGCCGTACACTTGGAGCCATGCTCCGAGCTTTCCACGGCGGCATTTGAGGCCGCTTTTTCTCGTTTTCTTGGGAGGCGAGGCCTACCTAGAAAGGTAGTATCGGATAATGGCAGAAATTTCGTAGGTGCAAGTCGAAAGATGCTGAAAGAATTCAGAAGTTTCATTCAGGTAGCAGCGAGTGACATTGCTGGAAAGTACGCTACCCAAGGCTTTGAGTGGCAGTTTATACCCCCCCATGCTCCACATATGGGTGGCCTTTGAGAATCGGCCGTGAAGTCATTCAAACACCATTTCAAACGAGTAGCAGGCGCTCATCTCTTCACTTTCGAGCAATTCGCTACCGTTCTCGCTCGGATTGAAGGAGTTCTAAACTCCCGTCCAATCTCTGCTGTCTCTGAGGATCCGAACGACCTCACAGCTTTGACTCCCGGACACTTTTTGAAAGGCTCACCAATTGTGGCTTTTCCCGAGCCTCTTGCTCCAGACCTCTCCCTTATAAACAGGTGGCAGAGACTGAAGGCGATACATCACCAGTTCGCTATTCGATGGAAAGAAGAGTACCTCAAAGCTCTTCAAAAGCGATACAAGTGGAAAACCACTTCTCCCAATATAAAGGTCGGCGATCTCGTAGTCGTAATGGACGATCTACTGCCGCCTAGCGACTGGCGACTCGGAAGAGTGGCTAGGACGCATAATGGTCCCGATGAAAATGTAAGAATAGCCGATGTCCGTATCGCCTCGGGCATCATTACTCGACCGATTGTCAAATTGTGCCACTTGCCCTTGCTCGATCAACCCCAATAATAGACCCAGTGTATTGCTATCTCGATGCATGACAATCTCTGCTTTTCAACCCTCCCATCTCATTTCATTTTCCATTTCATCCCTTCATAGACATCTCACTCACCTCTCGGTTCATTTTCAGATTTACAATGCGTGCCCAGGAAGTGTACAAATGTACTCTGTGCCAAAACCGCCATGGCCTCCGGTACTGCCCAAAATTCATCAAGATGACCGTGGAGGACAGAAGGGTGGCAGTGCTAAGGCACAAGTACTGCCGGAACTGCCTGGCCAAAAGCCATATTGTGGACGATTGCCAGTCGATGGAAACTTGCAGGAAATGTGGGTTCCAGCACCATACAATGCTGCACCCACGGAAAGTAGCCCTAAAACCCAAAGACTCCAGCGCTACCAACCAATCTACCCCATCAAGACATCAACGCCAAGAGCCAAGAAGACCCAACAATGGCCAATCCACCTCATCTCAGTCCCAACGAAAACCAGCAAGGCCCAACGTAAGCGTCAAATCACGCCTAGGCCAGCGTAACCAAGTGTCAGCTGGGCAACAGCAACAACAAAAAGCCAGAAAAACCAACAGGCCCAAGGGCCAAAGACACCACCAACAGCCTCAACGCAAGCCTCAACGCAAACCCCAGTCAACCACGACACCGTCAACCAATCAGCCCAATCACTTGATCCTCTCAGAGGCCATCAAGTCCCTGGCGACCGTGCTTTGCGCCTCATCAACCAATTTTGCGTAACCGCAAGGCCGGCGCCATGGACAAATTTGGATTTGTCCAATTAATTTAAGTTACAATTTATCGTAGAATAAGTATTAGACATTCTGAATTGTATTGTGAATTGTAAAATGAATTTTGTAGCATGTAAGAGGTTATATATTAGTTAAGCTATTGTGAATTTCTAGTAATAAGTATTTTAGTACTATAGCTCCCTTGCATTTCCTCTTGCTTAATTCTGGCACTTCTTTTCCAACGACAGCAAGGTGAGCACACAACATTTCCCCCCTCTCTTATCCCCAATAAATCCTGTACTCCTTATACACCACATACCGAAACTTAACGCCTTCTCATTTTTTCCTCTTCTCATTACCTCAATATACACTTATCATTCCTCTTGGCATGAGGAATAATAAGTAACATCACCTACACTACAGTCCACACATCATCCCCCAAGGGAACTCCAATTGTGACGTCATCCGCTCTCTCATTCCACTTACCCCCCCTCTGCGTCTAACTGGAACCCCCCAAAGTTGGTCACAAAGGATAAACGAATATTAAATATTGGAGACCATAGTAGAAGTCATTGTGTACAATTTCAGCCAAATCTAGTATGAATTGCGCACTTAAGGGGCTGAAGAAATAATATAGGGAGATCGGTTTATAGGGGAGCTGTATTAGGCTTTAAACGGATTCTTGCCATATTCGACACGTATGTTAAAGGTCATGGGAGAAGCCGTTGTACACAATTCCAGCCAAATCGGATAATATTTGCGTCTTTTAGAGGCTCAAGAAGTCAAGATCCCATATCGGTTTATATGGCAGCTATGTCTGGTTATGGACCGATTTGAACTATTCTTAGCACAGTTGTTGAGTGTCATAACAAAACATTTCATGCTAAATTTCAACTAAATAGGATAATATTTGCGCCCTCTAGAGTTGAGCCTCTAGAGGGCGCAATTATTATCCTATTTGGTTGAAATTAAGACCCAAGATAGGTTTATGTGGCAGTTATAGCAGGTTATGGACCGATTTGAACTATTCTTAGCACGGTTGTTGAAAGTTATATTAGGTTATGAACCGATTTGAACTATTCTTAGCACAGTTGTTGAATGTCGTAACAAAACACCTCATGCTACCTCATTCAGCCAAATCGGATAGTAATTGCGTCCTCTAGTGGCGCAAGAAGTCAAGACCCCAGATGGGATTATATGGCAGCTATATCAGGTTATGGACCGATTTGAACTATTTATACCACAGTGTTTGGAAGTCATAACAAAACACGTCGTGCAAAATTTTAGCAAACGTTTAAGGGACCATTATTTGCGTCTATGACCTGACAAAAGACAAAGACGATCAGACCAAGGATATTTTCTACGACCGCCTAGAAATAGAATATGACCCCTGTCCCGCCCACTATATTAAAGTCGTTCTGGGAGATTAAAATGCGAAAATAGAGAAGAAAAATATCTTCGGTCCAACAGTCGAAAAGTTAAGCCTATACCAATAAACTTCTGACAACGGATTGAGGCTTATAGACATCGCAGCGGCAAAGAACTTGGAACTTAACAGCATCAGATTCCAACATCGAAGGATTCACACGGCCACATGGCTGACACCCAACTTAAACACGAGAAACCAAATAGATCATGTTGTGATAGATGGAAGGCATTCAACCAGCGTGTTAAATGTACGATCGATCTGAGAGGCGAACATTGATTCGGATTATTACCTTGGTGCAGCAAAGTTTCGCACCCGCCTTAGTTTGGCGAGAAACGAACGATCTGACACTGCACGGAAGATACAAACACAACAGATGTCAAAGGCATACACCACTCGACTGACCCAACTGTTGAATGAAAGCACTCTTTGTCCCGATGATATAACGACGCAGTGGCAAACCATTGCCCAATGGGTACAGGAAGCCTCCTCCGAAAACCCCATGGTACGGAAAAGAGTGTCGAAATGCTACTGAAGCCAAGAATGCGGAATACGGGGCAACATTACAGTCAGTAGCAACGCGGCAGATAATGAAGAGGTTTCGGGAGAAAAGAAGAGAGGGGAAACGTCAATTTCGCAAAAAGATGAAAGAAATGGAAAGAAAGAGTGTGAGCGAATCGAGACGTCCAGAAACCAGAATGAAGTCAGAAATCTTTCCACAGAATTAAGCATCAAACCGATGGCTTTGGTGCAGGCACATCCTACTGCAGAGACAACGAATTTTAGCCAGCTGCAAGTGTCCGACGATGGCGCCGAAGAGGATATCGCCGAACCAATCAGAATGAGGTCCAAGTAGCTGTGACCTGACTGAAAAACAACAAAGCAGCAGGTGCCGTCGGGTTACCCGCTGAACTATTTAAGACCGAAGGCAACACGTTGATAAGGCGTATGTACCAACTTGTCTGCAGGATCTGGCTAGAAGAACGCATACCCGATGATTGGAGCCTCAGCATACTATGTTCCGTACACAAGAAAGGAAAGTCTCCTGCCATCGCATACAAGATACTCTCGAGCGTACTGTGTGAAAGATTAACACCTAATTGGGCCCTATCAATGCGCCTTTAGACCTGGTATATCCACCCTAGGCTAGATATTCACACTGCGCCAAATCCTGGAAAAGACCCGAGAAGGACAAATAAACACATACCATCCCTTTGTTGACTACAAGCCGCTTGCGATACCCCTTTACGTTCAAAGGTATTGCAAAACATGCCAGACTTTGCTATCCCTGCAAAATTAATAAGACTCTGTAGGATGACACTTGCTGAAATACGTTCCTCAGTAAGAATAGGAGAGAATCTCTCTGAACCATTCAATACCAATCGAGGTTTCAGACAAGGAGACAGCTAATCGAGTGATCTCTTTAACATCCTGCTGGAGAAGATTGTACGAAATGCAGATGTGAATAGATATGGCACACTACTCACAAGAGAGCACATGCTACTCGCCCATGCCGACGACATCAATATCACGATATGGGTCACCGAAAGTAGTTGGTCACCACTGCAGCATTTTAAAGAATCGAAAGACATTAAGTGAAAATGGGTCTGGCAGTAAATGGAGATAAGACGAAATGGATGGTATCAACTCCCAACACGCCAATACTTCATGTTAAATTTCGACCGAATGGGATAATAATTGTGCCCACAAGAGTCTCAAGAAGTCAAGATCTGAGATCGATTTCTATGGCAGCTCTATCGGGCTATGAACTTAGCATAGTTATTGGGAGTCATAACAAATACCCCATACAAAATTTCAGTCAAATCGGATAAAAACTCAGTCAAACTAAAAACTATATCAAAACATGGATCGATATGGCCCATGTAAAATCTCAACGGACCTACACTAATAGAAGTGTTTATGCAAGATGATGAGACGTTGGAGCAATTCCTATGTCATTGCCCGACTTTCGCGTCTAACAGATACCGGAACTTAGTTGGGAACACAATACCAGATATGAAACAACTAAGAAGAGTGGTCGTGGGCGGTGGTAAGTCGATCTAGCCATGTCCGTCCGACCGTCCGTCCGTCTGTCGAAGGAGTAAAGCTAGCCGCTTGAAATTTTGCACAAATACATTTCATTAGTGTAGGTCGGTTGGTATTGTAAATCGGTTTATGTTTTGATATAGCTGCCATATAAACCGATATTGGGTCTTGACTTCTTGAGCCTCTAGAGGGCGCAATTATCGTCCGATTTGACTGAAATTTTGCACGTGGTGTTTTGGTAACACTTCCAACAACTGCGCTAAGTATGGTTCAAATCGGAAATGTTTTTATATAGCTGCCATATAAACCGTTCTTGGATCTTGATTTCTTGAGCCAATAGAGCGCGCAATTCTCATCCGATTTGGCTGAAATTTTGCATGAGGTGTTTTGTTTTGACTTCCAATTGTAAGTAAATCGTTATAGAACCTGTTATAGCTGCCATATAAACCGATCTGGGATCTTGACTTCTTGAGCCTTTAGAGGACGCACTTCTCATCCGATTTGGCAGACATTTTTTACAACGGCTTCTCTCATGACTTTCAACATACGTGTCTAATATGGTCTGAATCGATCAATAGCTTGATACAGCTCCCATATAAACCTATCTCCCGATTTTGCTTCTTGAGCCCCTACAAGGCGCAATTCTTATCCGAATGAACTGAAATATTACATAACGACTTCTACAATGGTTCGGCCCGGCCGAACTTAGCACGCTCTTACTTGTCATATTTTAACAATGGATTGATAAATTTTGTGAAAAGTAAAAAAATGTGGAAAAATCATTGGCGGAAGAAAGGAAAGTAAAACCAATAACAGTACCATTATTGTTCTTGGGCCTTAATTTTGTTTGATTGTTGATTGTGCCTTTTAAGAAAATTTGACTTTCCCATAACATATAGAAAACACATTTCGCTGTTACATCTTACCAGATGATTCCAACACAAAGGTCAAACGTAGTCTGCAACAATCCTTTCAAAATATGAATTATTTTTCCTTGGAAAATATTTGAAACTCATTGTCTCATTTGCGCTCACATACAACATTGGACTTTATGATCCCTTTGTATTTTAACCCTTCTTTTCTAAATTGTCCACAAGGAAAACTCCCACATCGTTTACCACAGCATGCAATATCTATGCTGGTGTTGGCAAAATTTTTTTAAAATCCTCATTGTTATTGCTGCATTTCGTAGAAAAGTAAGCAAAACTAAGGCGTTAAATTTGTAAACAACGGCAACTAAAAGCATGATTTATGATAGCAGAAAATCCAAGACTCTGCGTCATAAGTGCGCAAGACATATGACAAATAATGATGGCAAACCCTTTTTCTGGTAGCCAAGTTGTAAAAGTGAAAGGATTCTCCTTGAAATGTGTTAAACACATTTTCATGCGAAGCATTCAGGTAAAGTGTGTGTGAACATGAAACCAAGTATGTACACAAGATGTTCGACAGCGAAATGGAACCAAGGCACGCAATGTACGCTGCAGGTATGCAGCCATAGGACTTCCTAGGCAGTATTGAATGAGGAAAGTGTTGTGATACTATGGTGATGGAGAATATACCGCGGCAAATTGTAAATAATATACCCTCTAAATGATTCATAAGCTAGTGGATTATTTAATCGTTATGAGGCTGTTCAAACACATTCCCTTGGGGTCTTCAATTTAAATGTCTCCAGATAAATTGCCAATTGGTTAGGAAATAGTGGAGATTCTACAGAATCTCTGAGCACGATAGGGATAGCAAATTTTTCTCTCAAAAATCGATGTCATGTCCAAACTAAAACGGTAGTAGACGACATGGGAGTAAGAGCAGAGACAACGGATGACATGTTGAGGCATCCGAAGAAAAATTATTTTTCAAGGAATACAATGGGACACACTGAGACACTGAAATTCGGGGACAATGCGTTATCCTAAAAGGCTTGGGCTCAACATTATGGAATTTATGGTTAAGCAACTCTTAAGGAGCTTTCAACCACTTAAGTCCCTAGGAGAATGTTTCCGGCGTTAATGCAGAGAGAGGGGGAGTTGCGCCGCAACTGGCTGCTGTATACACGGCGTGTCTGGGTCTTGCGCATACACCGAAGGCCTGACCGGAGGCATGGTTGGTTATACACTAAAGCCCGGCAGATAAGTCAGGCGACACCAGACCTATAAGCCTTACGTCCGTTCTACTCAAATCCTTGGAACGTACAGTGAATACCACGATAAAGAGTAGGACATCCAGCGAGTTGCTCAGATACAAGCAGAATACCTAATTGAAGGGGAGACCAGTGAAGGCCGCCCTGCAAGAGACACAGGCTCCGGCGGACCATCGGACTATATGTGGATATAGCTGGTATATAGACCGATTTTCCGGTAAAGGGTCTAGTGCCCATAAAAACTTTATTTTTTAACCGATTTAGCTCAAATTTTAAACATTGAGTAGTTAAAGGCTTCTCAATAACTGACCCAAATATGGTTCTGATCGGACTATATTTAGATATAGCTGCCATATAGACCGATCTGCCGATAAAGCTTTATTTTTTACCCGATTTCGCTGAAATTTAAAACAGTGGGTTATTTTAAGCCTCCTAACATCCGACCTAAATATGGTTCAGATCGGACATATAGACCGATTTCCCGATAAAGGGTCTAAAAGCCATAAAAGCTTTATTTTTTATCTGATTGCGCTGAAATTTGGAATAGTGTGCAGTTTTAAGCCTCCCAACATCCGACCTAAATATGGTACAGATTGGGCTACATTAGATATAGCTGTCATATAGACCAATCTGCCGATAAAGGGTCTGAAGCCCATAAAAGCTTTTTTTTAACCGAATTCGCTATAATTTGAAACAGTGAGTTCTTTTTAGCCTCCTGATACCCGACCTTAATATGGTTCAGATCGGACATATAGACCGATTTCCCGATAAAGGGTCTAAAAGCCATAAAAGCTTTATTTTTTATCCGATTGCGCTAAAATTTGGAATAGTGCGCAGTTTTAAGCCTCCCAACATCCGGTCTATATTTAGATATAGCTGCCATATAGACCGATAAGGGGTCTGAAGCTAATAAAAGCTTTATTTATTACCCGATTTCGCTGAAATTTGCAATTGCGGGTTATTTTAAGCCTCTTGACATCCGACATCCGACCTAAATATGGATTAGATCGGTCCATATTTAGATATAGCTGTCATATCGACCGATCTCCCGATAAAGGGTCTGAAGACCACAAAAGCTTTACTTATTACCCGATATCGCTGAAATTTGCAACAGTGGGTTATTTTAAGCCTCTTGACATTTGACCTAAATATCGATTAGATCGGTCCATATTAACATATAGCTGCCATATCGACCGATCTCCCGATAAAGGGTCTGAGGGTCATAAAAGCATTATTTATTATCCGATTTCGCTAACAGAGGGTTATTTTAAGCCTCCCAACATCTGACCTAAATATGGTTCAGATTGGACTATATTTAGATATAGCTGCCATATAGACCGATAAGGGGTCTGAAGCTAATAAAAGCTTTATTTAGTATCCGATTTCGCTGAAATTTGAAACAGTGAGTAGGTTAAGAACTCCCAACATCCGACCTAAATATGGTTCAAATCGGACTATATTTAGATATAGCTGTCATATAGACCGATCTGCCGATAAGAGGACTAAAGCCCATAAAAGCTTTATTTATTACCAGATTTTGCTGAAATTTGAAACAGTAAGTTAATCTGAGACTCAGAATATCCGACCTTAATATGGTTCAGATCGGTTTATAATTGGACATATCTGCCAAAGAGACCAATATTTTGTTGTACAAAATTGAATAGTGACATATATATTAGACCACTCAATGTTCGTGCCGAATTTGGGTCCTTAAGTTATCCAATTTTCACCAGATTGTGACGAAATGGGATTTACATATATATTCGAGGTGGATATAAAAAGGAGGCTCCTCATCATTGAGCTTAAACTTGAATCGGACTGCACTTATTGATATATGAGAAGTATGCCCCTGTTCCTTAGTGGAATGTTCATGAGCAAAATTTGCATTTGCGTTTTACCCGAGTTGGGTATCCAAAGTTCGGCCCGGCCGTATAACCTCTAGTACGAGGTCTCAAAGTTTCCATTTTCTTCCCTTTCTCTCTCTAGGGTATCAAAATGGGCCAAACTGGCCTCCGAGTGAACTCAACTTTGGTGGGCGACCCATTCAAACTAATCTTACCTTTTTATGCAGCGTGGAATTTCTTGTGACTGGCGCCGTTAGGTGCAATGTTTTTTTTTTTTTTTGCAGTATTGTAAAATAAGTTTTGACTCAAAAGAAGATTTGAATGTACGCGTAAAAGAGCCATTTTTTTACCACAGACGAAGTTCCTTAAAGTTTTATCATAACTGAAGTGGCTTTAATATCAAAATGAGGCAAAGTAGCGACTTACGTTTTACAGTGGAAGGGAATGTTGCATGGGTACTATAAAAATAGTACTTTCTCTATGGATCCCATTTGTTTTTCTCAAAGATATTCCAAACGTGTTATTTGTTTGCGTGTACAAAATTTGAAAATCAACTCACTTAGACACTAAATATTTATTTCGTTAATCTCCAAATATATGTACACAAGATCACCTCTCTCCCCTCCTTCGTATGCATACAAAATCTTAATAAACAAAATAATTATGACACAAGCAAATTGCAAAATCATACATAGTTGAAAGTAAAAGCAAACAAAAAAATGTTTATTTATTCTCAAATAAATAAATTCTGGGAGAAAAAATTAAAATCAAATAGAATTACAAATTAACATTTTATGATGAGGCAATTTAAACAGAAAAACATGTCAATATATTTTCTTTTTATTATTTATTTTGAAAATGTTAATTATTATTGTTATTATTTTCATTGTTATGGTTATGATTATTGTCAATATCAAAATGGATACAACCACGACAATGTCATATACATATGCTTCTTTTTATAAATACAGGCATACGTTTGTACAAAAATAAAAAAATAAAAATATACTACAATACTACCTACCGAAAGAACACTAACAATGAATGACCACAAACAAATTTTTACGAAATGAAAATATTTAAATAAACTCAACGAACCTTATCACAATGCCCCAGCGAAGAGAAGCATTTTTTGTGAACACAGTAAATGACAAAAGCCAGCAAATAATAACACAATTAACGATAGTTTAAGCGTCATTTTATTGATAGTAAAAATCATTTTATACCATTCACTACATGAATTATGTATAGTTAGATGTTCGGAGGGACAGACGGACGGACAGCAAGCAGACTTACGATTCCCCGAAATGTGAGAGAATGTCATGCTGTACGACAACGATAATGGCAAATGATGATAATGCTGCTGCCTGCCCATATAAACGGTGGCGAAATCGTTTTTTTTATAATTTTTAGAGAGCTATCGCCAAAAGCGAAAGAGTGAAAACACAAACATAGAAAATAAGATGAACGGGCACAAAAATAAAATACACCATAATAATGATTAAATAAACAACCAGCAAATTTAGCTTTGATTTCAACCGTCTAAATTTGTTTATATCATTTTGAATGGTTTGAGTTTAAGAGAAATTGCATTTTAAAAATTCTTCACTGAACATATTTTCTGTCACCTAGATATTCCAAATGGCATATATGTATGCATAAGGCAGATAGACTGGTAAGTATATGGCGGACAAAATCGTGACGCCAGAATTTTATATACTCTGCACCTGAAATCGCTTTGCCGAATTTAAACTCATTAATTAACTCGAAAATTCAACAAAACGGCGAAGACACTTTTTGTTGTTTTCAGGGATAGGATGGAAAAATAACTTGGACATGGAACGATTTGGACCGTCGTCGTATGTCGGGCTCCGTGAAAGTAGATATTGTCGGCTAATAGGTTAGGTTAGGTTTAAGTGGCAGTCTGCCATCAGACTCACTTAGACGTTTTCGTCCATTGTGATACCACAGTAACAGAAGAAGGAAGATGCCTTCTAGTTCCTACCGTTGAACCAACCAGATCGCTGTAAAAAGCCCAAGAACTTGCAAATGTTCACATACGCTAAATCAGACAGGTTTTGCAAAGAAATGAGAACCTAAGGTGGAACTCCTTCTGACTGCTAGTGCGGCACACACACGCACAGAAGGTGTTCTATAGTCTCTTCATCTTCGATGTCTTTACAGCTTCTGCAAAAGTCGTTGCTGGCAATCTTCAGTCTGTCAGCATATTTTCCGATTAGACAGAGACCTGTCATGACGGACACAATGACTGAAACGTCTGTTCTAGCCAATGACACTAAAGCGGTAGACCTCTTCAAGTCTAGATTAGGTCACATCGTTTTGAAATGCTCACAGCCCGCCCTCTTTGTGACCATCTATCACTCGTTGCCCTTCGGGCCTGGTCCTGAAAACTTTATTTACATGTTGCTAGAGGCATACCCACAGATTCCAGTTCCCCTTTACTAAGTAAGATAGTTCCTAGTCTCGCAAGCTCATCCGCTTTACACTTCCTTGGGATATCTCTGTGGCCCGGCACCCAGAACAGGTGAATTTTGAACTATTCAGCCATCTAGTTGAGAGATCTGCGACAGTCGAAGGCAGTTTTTGTGTTCAGAAATGCATTCTCCAGGAATTTAATGGCTGCCTAGCTATCTGAGAAGATATTTATGCCAATCGTCCTAATGACATTATATTTTAGCCATTCCACAACTTCATTAGTTGCAAGGATCTCTGATGGATACACACTGCAGTGATCGAGTAACCATTTCGATATGACCAGTTCTAGATCTTTAGAGTACACCCCAAAGACCACCTGATAGTTTAATTTGGAGCCATCCGTAAAGAAGTCTTTGTAACTTCTGTTACCAGAGATATCGTAATTCCAATCGGTTCTATCAGGAATAGTGGTACAGTAACTATACCCTCCACCATAGGATGGGGGCATACTAATTTCCACATTCTGTTTGCAACACTTCGAAATTTGCGCCTAAGACCCCATAAAGAATATATATATTCTTGATCGTCATGTCATTTTAAGTCGATCTAGCTAGAAGCTAGCAGCTCGAAATTTTGCACAAATACTTTTTATTAGTGTAGGACAGTTGGTATTGTAAATGGGTCAAATCGGTCCATATTTTGATATAGCTTTCATAAAAACCGATCTTGGGTCTTGACTTCTTGAGCCTCTAGAGGGCGCCATTTTTTTCCGATTTAACTGAAATTTTGCACATAGTGTTTTGGTATCACTTCCAACAACTGTGTTAAGTATGATTTAAATCGGTTCATACCCTGGTATAGTTGTCATATAAACCGATCTTGGATCTTGACTTCTTGAGCCAATAGAGCGCGCAATTCTCATCCGATTAGGCTAAAATTTTGCGTGAGCTATTTTGTTATGACTTCCAATAACTGTGCTAAGAATGGCGGTAATCAGTATAGAACCTGATATAGCTGCCATATAAACCGACCTGGGAATTTGACTTCTTGAGCCCCTAGAGGGCGGAATTCTCACCCAATTTGGCAGAAATTTTGTACAACGGCTTCTCTCATGACCTTCAACATACGTGTCTAATATGGTCTGCATCGATCAATAGCTTGATACAGCTCCCATATAACTTATCTCTCGATTTTGCTTCTTGAGCCCCTTCAAGGCGCAATTCTTATCCGAATGAACTGAGATATTACACATTGACTTCTACAATATTCAGCATTCATTTATGGTCCGAATCGGACAACAACTTGATATAGCTCCAATAGCATAACAGTTCTATTCTATGTTTGTCTAAAAAGAGATACCGCGCATAGAACTCGACAAATGCGATCAATGGTGGAGGGTATATAAGATTCGGCCCGGCCGAATCCACACTTGCCTGGAACATCGGATATTGTATCAAGAATAACAGAGTATCAGTAGTCGCCACATGACCAATGAGAAAGCTCCCTTTACCTCACGCCAGTGGTTGCGACAATTTGGTTAGCCTCAATGTCCAGAGGCATAAGATGTAGCATAAAATTCAGTGCATAAGATGGTGTCGTCCTCATTGCGGCTGTGATGCACAAACAAGCCATCCTTTGGATCCGGTTCAGTATTGAGCAGTTGGTGGATTTTGGAAACACCGTCCACCAGACCACAACACCATTTAGTACACCATATAGCATTATAGGTCTTACAACTGCAGTATATACCCAATGCATGACTCGCGGTGTAAACCTACAAATTATTCCCAACGGCTCTCTTGCAGGTGTATAGAGTAAGAGTTGCCTTTCTTGCCCTTTCCAAAATGTTGGATATGAAGTTCAGTTTTCTGCCCAGCAAAATACTCCGGTATTTTTCGCTTTCTGTAAATGGAACATTCTCTACACCCAAGGAGACAGGTTTCATTGTAGGCAACTGGTCTCACCTACTGAAAATAACTAATTCTGTCTTGCACAGATTTATATCTAGACATCGTTCTGTAGCCCCTTTTGCTGTTGCACGTAGATCTTCCTGAAGTATATTTCTTAGAGTGCTGAAAAACCTTCCCCTAACCGCAATTGCCAAGTCATCAGCATACGCGACCACTTTTATGCCGTTTTCTTCCAGAGACAATAATATATTCTTAATGGCTATATTCTGAATAAGAGGATACAATGCACCTCTTGAGGTGTTCCTCTGCTGACCCATCTTTTTAGATCCACAGATCCCAAGCCTACCTTAATGCATCTTTTAGTAAGGAAGTTATTAATAAACTTTCTTACAGTAGAGTTGATGCCTAGAAACTCCAACTCCTTCATGATTGACGTCGGTTCTACCTTATTGAAAGCACCTTGACAGCGATAGAACCCTCTATGTTGCCGAATAGGTCATGAAGGGCTGTTTCAGTGGATTTGCCTTTACTAAATGCATGCTGCTGTTGCGACAGGCGATCTCTAGGGATCTTTGCCCTAAGATATGTTTTTAGCAACCTCTCAAGAGTCTACAGAATAAAGGATGACAGACTAATAGGACGAAAATCTTTCGCCTGCGTGTGGTAGGGTTTTCCTGCTTTCGAAATGGAAATGACCCTCGTGTCCCTCCATCCTATAGGTATATATGACATCTTGATACAAGCAGAGAATATCTCCCTAAGCCAGGGCAGTAGTCTATTAGATACAGCTTGTAATTCAACAGATGATACATCATCAGGGCCTGGCGACTTAAAGGAATCGAAAATTCTTATCGCTTAAAAGATTTTCGGTTTGGACACAATTTCTCTAATAGCCTCCGACGAATACATACCAGTGATAACCTCTTCTGGCGCCACGTTGTCCGTTGGAGAATTTCCCGGGAAATGTGTATCAAAGAGTAGTTCTAGTGTTTCCTCACAAGACATTGTCCAAACATTCTTTGACTTCTGAATATACCACACCGTAATAGGTCTCGAGGATAGAATCTTTCCTAGCCTAAAGGCTTCAGCTATATCCACCACAGAGCTGCAGAATTCTACCCAGCATTTGTGCTGAGCCTTTCTAAGCTCGCCCTTATATTTTCTTCGCTCAGCCATAAAGATGTCCCAATCGTGTGGTGCTCCTGCTGCTTTTGCTCTGTTAAAGAGTTTTCTGCAGTCCTTCCTTAGACCAAGCAGCACTGGGGTCTACCATGGCGGTCGCTGTTTGCCCCTTGGCTTGACACTAGGGCATGCTGACACAAGCGAGTCATTCAGGGCTTTCATGATCCGCTTGACCACTTATTCAGTATCCTCCGTAGTTTCCACTTTCTTTTCTGGTCGAGAAGGGATAAACGCGCAGAATTTGTGCCGAAATTTATCGCAATCCGCCTTTCTTCTGTTTAACCGAGGGACCATCACTTGAGTATTTTCTTAAAGGCTCAAACTAATATAACAATGATCAGAGAAGCTGTGGTCATCCAACACTTCCCAGTCGCATATTCATCCACTTATATCTTCCGATGCAAAGGTAATATCTAGTACCTCCTGCTTGTTCCTAGCAATAAAGGTCGGCTTATCCACTTTATTACAAATTGCCAGATTGCAACTAATAATATATTCAATAAGCAGCTCACCCCTTTCGTTAACATCCGAACTTCCCCATATCTGGTGATGTGAATTAGCAGCACTTCCTACATTGAGGCCGGCTAATACCCCACCCTTTATTAGCTCGAGGTACAAATTTCACCAATTGCTCTTTTTTCATCCGATTTCGATAAAATTTGGTGTATTCTGGGTCATATTTGGATATACATAATGACCGACCGCCCAATTTCTCGATATAGAGAATTAAGACCACAAAAAAAATTGTATCTTACAAGATTGCGATTTAAGTTAGCACAGTGAGTTTTGGAAGACCCATTCCTGTCAAATGTCGTCTTGATCAGACCATATTTGGATTTAGCTGTCATATAGACCGATCTCCCGATAAGAGTAATGAGCCTATAAAAGGGGAATTTTTAACCCGAATTGACGAAATTTAGTGAGTTTTGGTAGACTCCTACACCTTTTTGTTGAATGTTATCCAGATCGGACAATATTTGGATATTGCATATTGCAAATTTTGCCCATGAACATTCCACTACGGATCAAGGGCCAACTTCTCACATATCAATGAGTGCAGTCCGATTCAAGTTTAAACTCAATGACAAGGGGCCTTCTTTTTATAGCCGAGTCCGAATGGCGAGCCGCAGTGCGACACTTCTCTCGAGAGAAGTTTTACATGGCATAGTACCTCATAAATGTTGCCATCATTAGGAGGGGAGAACCACCGCTGAAATTTTTTCTCATGGTCTCGCTAGGATTCGAACCCAGGCGTTCAAAGTCATAGGTGGACATGCTAACCTCTGCGTTACGGTGGCCTCCGGATATAGATATAGCTGCCATATATAATGATCTCTCGATATAGAGTGTTGAGCCCATCAGATGACCATTTCTCCTCCTATTTCGAGGAAATTTGGCCCGGTGAGTTTTGGTATACAACTACCAATTCCTGTGAGATGTGGTCTAAATCAGACTATGATATCTGCAAAATTATAAATACCCAGCTTTTGGGTATATATGGGTAAACACCTGGGTATTTACCCAATTTACCGAGTTAGTTGAGTGCTTTTTTCAGGGACGCTACAAAGGTAAGCCGATAGGGACAGCAAACGACGCCATATTTTATGCCATTTTTCTTCAGCAGGTTAGGTTAGGTTGAAAAGGATATGAGGATATTAATCCGCACAATGTCACTATGGACATACACCTAAGCCAGTTATCTTGTTGTAGAGCGCTCTCAATACTAAAAAAAAGTTACCCAGAAAAAGAAAATTTTTTGTTAGGAATTCCGTGCTACTTACAAAATCCTTAATTGTTTTCCATGTCACGCCCCTAAGTTGGGTCATGCCTGGTATTGTGTCCTTTCCTAAGTGCCGGTATCTTTAAGACACGAAAGCCGGGTAATGCCATGGGAAATGCTCCAGTGTCTCATCATCTTCCCCATATGCCCCACACATGCTATCATTTGCCGCACCGATTTTACACAAGTGAGCCAGTAGTCCTATGTGTCCCTGTATCATAATGGGACACATAGGACTACGAGCTCAATAATGTAAAATCAATGCGGCAAGTGATAGCATGTGTAGGGTAGCTACACTGACCTCCTTCTTACTTCCATTCAATAATAGCCTCATCTTCTCACGATCTGGATCTCCTCATTAGATTTTCACCGTCCTATCGACCTTTTCGCTGTTCCACAGGGCATCATAAAATGGCAAACCTACTCTTCAGTAAGGTTTGCCATTTTATGATGAAAGGATATACGAACCAACAACGAGTCGATATTACTAAAATTTACTACCGAAATTCGGAGTCAATGGATGAGGCCACTTTCCATAGAAAAATCATCTTCAGTGATAAGGCTCATTTCTGGCTGAATGGCTTCGTCAATAAGCAAAATATGCGTCATTGGTCAAACAGCAATCCACATGTACTCCATGAGTCATCATTGCATACCGAAAAAATTACGGTTTGGTGCGGTTTAAGGGCCGGCGGCGTTATTGGGCCACACTTCTTCCACGATGATCAACACCGGCACGTTACTGTAAATGGGAATCCCTAGCGTTCAATGATAACCGAATATTTTTGGACCCAATTAGATGATATGGACTTGGAGAATATATATGGTTCCAACATAACGGCACCAAAAGCCACACAGAGAATGTCACAATCAATTTATTGGAAACGAAGTTTAGAGAAAGTGTTATCTCACAAAATGGTCCAGTTGATTGGTCGTCTCGGTCGTGCGATTTGACGTCGTTAGACTATTTTCTGTGGGGCTACGTCAATTGCGCCCTCCAAGAGCTCAAATCGGGAGATCAGTTTATATGGAAGTTACATTTGTTATTGACCGAATGGCCCTGGCAAAGACATACTTGGCACAAGCACATGAATTCACATGGGGGAGAGTAAAATGAAATTATTTCAAGCTTGTATAGTATTTGAAATTATGTGGCTTTTAACAGGAAAATGTTAAAAGAAAACAATTTTTGTATTAACTTTCTAAAATTCTGTAGAATCCGTAGAAAGACTAAAAACTAAAGTAAAAACTATTCGAGGCAATACAGACCAAACAAGCGCCACTTAAATTGGAGCATAGAAATTTCTAATTCAAGTCACATCGCAACAAACATTTCCAATATCTATATTTTGACTATCAATCAACGCTCATTTTTTTCCGGCAGTGTTCGGTTTAAAAAAAACACACTCGAAATCATTTTCGATTTTTATACCCTCCACCATAGGATGGGGGTATACTAATTTCGTCATTCTATTTGGAACTACTCGCAAAATTCGTCTGAGACCACATAAAGAATATATATTGTTGATCGTTGTGACATTTTATGCCGATCTAGATATGTCCGTCCGTCCGTCTGTCTGTCGAAAGTTCGCTAACTTTCGAAGGAGTAAAGCTAGCCGCTTGAAATTTCGCACAAATACTTCTTGTTAGCGTAGGTCAATTGGTATTGTAAATGGGACATATCGGTTCATGTTTTGATATAGCTGCCATATAAACCGATCTTGGGTCTTGACTTCTTGAGCCTCTAGAAACGCAAATCTTATTCGATTGGAATGAAATTTTGCACGACGTGTTTCGCTCTGACTTCCAACAATTGTGCTAAGTATTGTTCTAATCGGTTAATAATCTGATATAACTGTCATATATACCGATCTTGGGTTTTGATTTCTTGAGCCTATAGAGGGCGAACTCCTTATGCGTTTGGAATGAAATTTTGCACGACGTGTTTTGTTATAATATACAACAACTGTGTTAAGTATGGTAAAAATCGGTCCATAACCTGATATAGCTGCCATACAAACCGAAATTGCGTCTTGACTTCTTTAGCCTCTAGAGGGCGCAATTCTTATCCAATTTGAATGAAATGATCTGGGGACTTGAATTCTTGAGCTTCTAGAGGGCGCAATTCCTATACGATTTGGCTGAAATTTTGCATGACGTATTTTATTCTTACTTTCAACAACTGTGTCAAATAAGGTTCAAATCGGTTCATAAACTGATATAGCTGTCATATAAACCGATCTGTGATCTTGACTCTTTGAGCCTTTAGAGGTCGCAATTATTATCCGATTTGCCTGAAATTTTGTACGACGGATTCTCTCATGACCATCAACATACGTTGATACGTTGTCTGAATCGGTCATAGCCCGATACAGCTCCCATATAAATCGATCTCTCTATTATACTTCTTGATCCCCCAAAGTGCGTCATTCTTATTCGAATTGGCTGACATTTTACAAAGGTCTCCAACATATAATTTAATTATGGTCCAAACCGAACCATATCTTGATATCGCTCTAATAGCAGAGCAAATCTTTTCTTATATCCTGTTTTGCCTAAGAAGAGATGCCGGGAAAAAAACTCGACAAATGCGATCCATGGTGGAGGGTATATAAGATTCGGCACGGCCGAACTTAGGAGGCTTTTACTTGTTTTGCCTAAGAAGAAATGCCGGGAAAAGAACTCGACAAATGCAATCCATGGTGGAGGGTATATAAGATTCGGCCCGGCTGAACTTAGCACGCTTTTACTTGTTTTCTTCACTTTGGATGATTCTTCTCATCATGTATGATCATATATGAAATGTATAAATAAATGTATGAGGTGACTATAAAAATAACACTTGAATAAATATTCGAATGTGGCCCATTGTTCTCAATCGAAAAAAAAGTATTTAAATTTTAACGCAACATTTGGTGTCTGTTTGTTTTGGCTTTCACAAGAGGCTAATGGAATGGATGTTTGATCAATTAACAGTTTAGTAAATCGAAAATTTAGATAATTGTTGTGGGTTCATTTTGCGCGGTAATAAATAAGCTATAGCTAATAGAGAAAAATGCATTTTAAACGCTTATTGTGCAAAAAAACAGTTTTTTATCCTCCAAGGTTATATCATCATCATCATTTACCTTTTAACAAAACATTTGCTTTAAAAAATAAAACCTTTTCAATGCTTGGCCTTGCCCAATACAAGGGTTAGCACTTTTTCGTAGGGCAATTAAGAAGCACTGACATTTATTGCCTAATTTTTCTTTAACGACAAGTTTTTTATGATCATGTGTCGTTTGCCTTATCCTTTTGTCCTTTTTATGCAATTTGTTCTATTGCATCGTAACTGCGTAATTTTGTGTTTGTGTTTTTTTAGTAGCTCACCCTAAGTACTGTACCTGCTGTTGGTAATGCCTCAACCAGACGCTTCCATGCAATATTGCATTATGGTCTGAGTGTGGTTATCCCTTTTCACATTTTTTAGTTGGCAATTATTAATTTTTATAACGTTTTGAAAGTATTTCTATGAATTTGTCTTTAAGTGACCTTGTGAGATTTAATGCGACTGGAAGCAATTGGCACGAAGGTCGTTTTTTTATTGAATAAATATTTTTGCTAATATGAATAACTGTAGGCAAAAGGTGTTAGGATTTAGGTTTTTTATGGGCACTGGCAAAATTTTTAGTTAAACAAGTCACACTGGGGATCGGACGGAGTGAATTCAAGGCTAAAGAATATAAAGAGTTTAACAATCACCTTGAAAGTCGGTATACGGAGATAGTGAAGATAGGAAACCTTAATGCTAGCACAATATGTAATTTTAAAAAAATATTTTACGTTTAGTACCTTTAAGTGAGTCCCGAAAATGAAACGAAGAAATAATATTTTATAAGTTTAGTAAAAATAGTTGCCAGTTTTAACAAACAAGCGAACACAGAAATCGCACCACTAGTACGTGCGTATCAAGGATGACAACCCTTTCATCAGTGGCGTTGTCCAATGTCTATTAAAAATGAATTGTTGCAAAATATCAAAGTTTTCTGCAAACAAATATTTTAACAAGTAAAAGGCGTTAAGTTCTGCCGGGCCGAACTTTGAATACCCACCACCTTGGGTATATATGTACACCACCTTTCGCCAAAATCCGGTGAAAAATGCATACCTTATGCACCATAGCAGCTATATCGAAATATGTTCCGATTGTTCAATTGTGTATAACAAAATATTGGTCTTGTTAGTAGCCATATCTAAAAATAAACCGATCTGAACCATATACGATTCGGTTGTCGAAAAGACTAACATAAGCCACTGTGTAAAATTTCAGTTAAATCGAGTTACAAATGCGCCTGTTTTGGGGCCAAGACTTTAAATCGAGATATCGGTCTATATGACAGCTATATGCAAATCTTGATCGATCTAGACCAAATTGTAGAAATATGTGGAGGGGTTTAACTTAGCTCTCTCTATCTTTCCCAAATTTCGGCGAAATCGGACAACGAATGCGCCTTTTATGGCCTCAAAACCTTAAATCGAGAGATCGGTCTATATGGCAACTATATCCAAATCTGAACCAATCTGAGCCAAATTACCAAATTTTTGCAAAATCGGACATAAATGCGTCTTTTATGAGCGCAATATCTTTATTCGAGATATCGGTCTATATAGCAGCTATATCCAAATCTGCACCGATTTGGGCCAAATTAAAGAAGGGTGTCGAAGGGCCTAGCACAACTCACCGTCCCAAATTATGACTAAATCGGACAATAAATGTGTTTTTTATGGGCCTTAGACCCTAAATCGGCAGATCGGTCTATATGGCAGCTACAAACCGAACCGGACCCGCTCCGCTGAGCCTTCTTTAAATCTCTAATATCTTTTTAGGGTGGGGCACTTCGCCCTGAATGCGGATATCGAATTCGTGTCATTGTAGCCTATGACGCTGGACGCGTTCGAATCCTGTCGAGAACATCGGACAAAGCGGTGTTTATTCCCTCTCAATGTTGGCGACATTTGCGAGGTACAATGCCATGCATAGTCATTTAAAAAATTTTCCCCAAAGAGGTGTCGCACCGCGGGACGCCGTTCGCACTCGGCTACAAAAACAGGTTTCTTATCATTAAGTTTACACATGAATCGGAAAACACTCATTGATGTGTGAGAATTTGCTCCTTCTCGGTTCCTGGTGGTAATGTTCGTCCTAAGGGTAATGTTCTCATTAGGGGAGGGATGGCACCTCAGACGTTTCGACCGAAATATGATATCAAATTCGTGCTGCACTTCTAAATCCCTTGAATATCAGCCCCATATTGCCAGGGCCATTAAATATGAACCGGTTGGAGGGTATTTTGGGGCTGGGGCGGCCACCGGCACTTTGCACTGAAAATATATATCAAATTCGTTCTTTATTCCCGAAGGGAATGTGGTTCAGTTTAGGGGTGCTTTAGGGCGTACCCCAAAACACTTGGCTCCAAAATTGGATATCAAATTAGTTTTCTACTCTCAAATACCATTAATTTGAGTCCCATATTGTCATAATGGGTCAAAAAACCTAATTGATGTATCTTTAGGAGGAAAAGCGCCACCTAGACTTGAACGCAAATTTCAATGTCATATTCGTAATCTACTGCCTAATACCTTTCATTTGAGTCCCATATAGCCATGGTCGGCTAATATGCCCATCTGGAGGTATTTGGGGGTGGGCGACCTTCCACTACTTGGACCTAATATTTTATGCCATATTTGCAATCTACTGCCTAATACTTTTAATTTGAGTCACATATTGACATGAACTTCGAATATATCTGTTATGGCCCGGCATCCAAACGATGCGGATTTTGCCATCCTCAGAGAAGGTGTTAATCTTCTACTTACACTGCAAGACTGTGACCTAACCGTCCTGGTTGTTATTGCCCTTATGGCAATTTTATTTTTGACAAATCCTACCGACGAGATTGATGGTGGCTATTACAAAGCAAAAGATACATTCTCCTGTCTAACTTTTAAAAAACCGGGTTTATTGTATTCTATTTATAATAGAAACAGATTACCCTATGGTCTGCAGCCGGACAATATCCGTTTGTCCCTAAATATGTTCACACTCGACGACCTCGCGTTAGCACCACACCACTTCACGCATTCCGTGATCGCCCGGATCTCCGCCTGCAGGACCGTATTATGGTCAGGCAGTCTAAAACAGATCTCAGTCCCTGGGTTTTCAATGTAAACCCCTAGGCCCACTCTATCCTCTAGCTTTGATCCATCCGTGTAACATGATCTTCCAGATGGCAATAATAGCGTTCCGTCAAACCAAGACTGTGCCGATGGCAGTAGTGCGTCCCACTCGACTTCAAGGTTCATCTCAGGTATCCGATCGGAAACCTCTCCCCTTCCTTCCAGATTTCCTATCGTCGCTGTGATTATACCGCGATGGTATGAGCTGCTCTCATCCTCAATCCATTCTCCCATCGCCTTAAGTCCCAAAGCCGCAGTGGCTGCCTCACACTTAATCTGTATGTCGGATATCTAGAATAGTCTACAGTGCCCTAGTGGGCGTGGTCCTTAGCGCTCCGCCTATGTTAAGACAACATGTTGTCTGAACCTATTGTATGGTCCTTATGTTGCACTTTTTCTCCACAGCAGTCCATCAAACTACTGAGACGAAAGTAAGAACTGGTCTAATCCCGCTCCTGTAGAGCCAGTAGACTATTCTCTGATTCAGGCCCCATTTCGAGCCTATGGGCGTCTACATAGTGCCCGACATCTGTGAGCCTTCTTAGTACGCTCCTGAATGTGACACTTCCAATTCAGTTTCCTGTCCAAGATCACACCTTAGTGTTTGACATTGTCAGATATCGAAATCGTCTTATTAAGGAAACGTTGTGCGTTAAATTGGCCAATCTTGGTCTTCCTCGTGAACAGGCATATTTCAGTCTTCTCTGGGTTAACATTGAGACCTCTGGGTCTAGCCCAGTCATATGCCATATGCAAGACCCTTTCGGCACTTCTGCATAGCTCGTTCGGATCTTTACCTCTTAGAAGTATTATAACATCGCCTGCGTAGCTGATGGGTTCAAATCCCTCCTACGTTCAGCATCCGAAATAGGTCATATATGGTGGTCACCCATAGGAGTGGCTATAAAATGCCCCCTGTGGCATACCCTGTGCCACTTTCTCCCTTATATTTATGCCATGGTACACACAATTTATCCACCAGTTCCTTAGCATATGGATTATCAAGCCTCTAAGGACCGGGTCTACCCGGTACTGGTCTAAGGATTGGATCAGTGTGTCGGTTCCCACATTGCTAAAAGCCCCCTCGATGTCAATGGATACAGCCAGTGTGTACGTTTGGCATCGAAAGATTCTTCTATTTTGTGCACCACCTCGTGCAGGGTAGTCTCCACCGACCTTCCCTTGACATAGGCATGCTGTTTGTATTTTAGCAGATCGCTGGATGTCATACTCTTTATCATGGTGTCCACAATACGTTCCATGGTTTTGAGTAGAAAGGACGTAAGGCTTATAGGCCTGTAGGCCTTTGCTGTCGCATAACTAGGGTATAAACACCAACCTTGCCTCCTGCCAAGCTTTCGGAGTACATGCAAGTCCTAGGCACTTTGTGAAAATTTTAGCCAGACGAGGCGCCAGATAGTCTGCCTCTTTCTGTAGTACCGCCGGATATATTCCATCAGGTCCGGGTGAGTTAAATGGTTTCAAGGTCCTCATGGATTCCTTCACCATAAACTTCGTAATTATAAACCTTCGATCAACTTCATTATTCCAAGATTACGGTATCTTCGTGAGTCCCTTCGTATCCTGTGGAAAATGGGTTTTCATCAAAAACCACAAGATGTCCTCAGTTGTCTCTGCTCTCACTCCCATGTCGTCTACTAAAGTTTCGGTTTGGACATGACATTTTTCATTTTTTCTTTGAAAAATGTGCCAAATAGTTAAACAGAAATACTTTATGTGTCTCAATATTATACGTGTTTTATTTAATATTTATTTATTACTTCAAATCTTTTATTATTATTATCATTTTAAGTACTACTCTCTTATAATGGAGAAACCCCATAAGAATTTGATAATACTTTCTATGTCAAAATTAAATCGAAAACTGAATGAAAACCTGTTTTTTGTTTAAAACAAAACCATTTCGAACAAAAGAAATTGGGAGGTCTACTCACCAACCAACGAAGGAGAATCTAAGCCATTCGCAGAGTTAAAGCGTCTTGACCAATTTCTAATAGCCAGAATGGATGTGTGTGGAGACCTGCCTGCTGTTGTTAGGTGTCAATGTCAAAATTTGACTTGTCATATAAATTAAATATTTAGTTGTCTTATCGTTAAATCGTGACAGTTTTTCATTTAAATCAGAATTAGTAGCTGAAATAAATTGTGATCACAAACAAAAATGGTGTATTTCTTTCTATATATTAGTGAAATCTCTCCACCTCTCTTACTCCTCCTGTTCGTTGTAGTTGTCGTCATCATCATCATCAGCATCAGCATCTTTGATAAGAAGAACGAACCAAGAAGCGAACACTCTTTCTCTTACTTTGTTCATTGATTTGTTGTTTTTGTTTTGTTATTCATTTTCACATTTTTGTTAGGAATCATGTTGTGAGACCAAAATAGTCTCATGGGTTAGTCCACAATTTACAGAAATAAACCAAGCAAAACAACCAGGCAAGCAGCCAGTGAGTTGTCCGTCTGCCCACGTTGGAAAAAAACATGGTTTCCAAAATTTCAATATGAACATTTTCTAAAAACCTTACAAAGGCCATGTTATGCCATTGGCCAAGTGTGAGTTTTGTTTCAGTTCGTATTGTCAAAAGAACAAAATTTACATATGTTTAAAAGAGAATGTCGACTCTTCCATTCATGTATGGGGTTATGTTTTTAGGGAGGGCATATCATATCTTTGTATTACTGATGTCATTGACATTAACTTTTGTGGTCTTCCGGTTGCGGAAGAGACAATTCAAATTCATAAATAGTGCATCCATAAGATGACAATGTTTGTGATACACTTTCGAAGAACAAGATGAACAAACCAAAAGAATCGTAAAATGGCTAGGAGTTTCAGGCAAGTTTTTTGGATTTGGTTAGAATGTGAAAAATGTTGGTGAAACTACTTGAGGTAGCTGAAAAACCAGTAAGGAAGGACAAAAGTCGGGCGGTTCCGACTGTATAATACTATACACCTACCATTTAAGTACAATGTGGGAGCTATATCCAATTCTGAACCAATTTTGATGAACCTCGGCGAGCAAATATGCTCAAACTGTAATAACTACGGTCGACAAATGACAACATTATTGCAAATAACCCAAAATCTGATATATATATGGGAGCTATATCTAATTCTGAACCGATTTCGAGCAAACTTCTACGATAATGTGGTAGTCGTCGTTTTGCAAAATTTTGGCAAGATGGTTCAATAAATGCACTTGCTGTGACTCCAAAAATTTAAATAAGTAAATAAGTGCTAAGTTCGGCCGGGCCGAATCTTATATACCCTCCACCATAGATCGCATTTGTCGAGCTCTTGCCACGACATCTCTTTTTAGGCAAACAAAGGATAAAAGAAAAAAAATTGCTATGTTATTGGAACAATATCAAGTTATGGTTCATTTCGGACCATAAATGAACTGAATATTGGGGAACATAGTAGAAGTCATTGTGTAGAATCTCAGACAAATCTAGTAAGAATTGCGCACTTTAAGTGCTGAAGAATTAAAATAGGGAGATCGGTTTATAGGGGAGCTACATTAGGCTATAAACCGATTCATGCCATTATCGACACATATGTAAAAGGTCATGAGAGAAGCCGTTGTATAAAATTTCAGCTAAAGCGGATAATAATTGCTCCCTCTAGTGGCTCAAGAAGTCAAGACCCCGGATCGGTTTATATGGCAGCTATATCAGGTTATGGACCGATTTGAACCATTCTTAGCACAGTTGTTGGAAGTCATAAAAAAATAAGTCACGCAATATATCAGCCAAATCGGATAGGAATTTCTCCCTGTAGAGGCTCACAATGTCAAGACCCTAGATCGATTTATATGGCAGCTATATCGGGTTATGGACCGATTTGAATTATTCTTAGCACAGTTGTTGAAAGTCTTAATAAAACACCTCATGCAAAATTTCAGCCATTTCGGATAGGAATTGCTTCCTCTAGAGGCTCACGACGTCAAGACCCCAGATCGGTTTATGTGGCAGCTATATCAGGTTATGGACCAATTTTAATTATTCTTAGCACAGTTGTTAAAAGTCATAACAAAACACGTCATGCAAAATTTCAGCCAAATCGGATAATAATTGCGGCCTCTAGTGACTCAAGAAGTCAAGACCCCAGATCGGTTTATATGGCAGCTATATCAGGTTATGGATCGATTTGAACTATACTCAGCACAGTTGTTGGAAGTCATAATAAAACACCTCAAGCAAAATTGCAGCCAAATCGGATAAGAATTGTGCCCTCTAGCGACTCAAGAAGTCAAGATCCCAGATTGGTTTATATGGCAGCTATGTCAAAACGTGGACCGATATAGCCCATTTACAATCACAACCGACCTACTTTAATAAAAAGTATTTGTGCCAAATTTCAAGCGGCTAGCTTTACTCCTTCGATAACTAGCTTGCTTTCGACAGACAGACGGACGGACATGGTTAGTTCGACGTAAAATGTCATGACGATCAAGAATATATATACTTTATGGAGTCTTAGACGAATATTTCGAGGATATACAAACAGAATGACGAAATAAGTATACCCCCATCCTATGGTGCAGCGTATAAAAATATGTTCAAACTGTAATAACTACGGTTGACAAATGACAACTTTATTGCAAATTGACCAAAATCTGAGGAACATATATATAGGAGCTATATCTAATTCTGAACCGATTTCGAGCAAACTTCTACGATACTGTGACAGTCGTCGAGGAAAGCGTTTTGCAAAATTTTGGCAAGATTGGTCAAACAATGTGCTTGCAGTAGCTCTTGGGTTGAAAATCAGTCGATATACATATATGACAGCTATATCTAAATCTGGACCGATTTCTATAAATCTCGCCAGTAATATCGAGAGTCATAAGAAAATCTTTTCTGCAAAATTTCGAAAGGATCCATTTAAAACGGAGCACTTTCTTGCAATATTTCTCGAAATTGGACGAACATATATGTGGGAGCTATACCTAAATCTGAACCGATTTCGAGCAAACTTCTCAGATACTGTGGCAGTCATTGAGGAGAGCGTCTTGCAAAATTTTGGCAAGATGGGTCAATAAATGCGCTTGCTGTGACTCTAGAAGTTAAAATCGTGCGATATATATATATATATGAGAGCTATACCTAAATATGAACCGATTTCCATGAAATTCACCAGTAATGTCGAGAGTCAAGAGAAAAGCCTTGCTGCCAAATTTCGATAGAATCGGTTTACAAATGACCATTTTATTGCTGTATTGCTGAAAATCGGACGAACATATATATAGGAGCTATATCTAAATCTGAACCGATTTCGAGAAAACTTCTCAGATACTGTGGCGATCGCCGTGGAAAGCGTCTTGCAAAATTTTGGCAAGATAGGTCAATAAATGCGCTTGCTGTGACTCCAGAAGTTAAAATCGGGCGATATATATATATATGAGAGCTATATATAAATCTGAACCGATTTCCATGAAATTCACCAGTAATGTCGAGAGTCAATAGAAAATCCTGCCTGTCGAATTTCAAGCGAATAGGTTAACAAATGACCATTTTACTGCAATATAACTGTAAATCGGACGAACATATATATGGGATCTATATCTAAATCTGAACTGATTTCGAGCAAACTTCTCACATACAGTGAAAGTCGTCGAGTAAAGCGTTGTACGAAGTTTTGGGAAGATTGGTCAATAAATGCGCTTACAGTGACTCAAGGAGTGAAAATAGGGCGATATATATATGTAAGAGAGCTATATATAAATCTGAACCGATTTCCATGAAATTCGCCAGTAATGTCGAGAGTCAACAGAAAATCCTTCCCGTCGAATTTCGAGAGTATCGGTTAACAAATGACCATTTTATTGCATTATAACTGAAAATTGGACGAACATATATATGGGAGCTATATCCAAATCTGAACCGATTTCAATAGTCTTCGTCTCTAGGCTGCAATACATGACTTACCAAATTTTAAGACGATCGGATGAAAACTGCGACCTGTACTTTGTACACAAATTAACATGGACAGACGGACAAACAGACGGACAGACAGACGGACAGACAGACATACATAGCTTAATCGAATCAGAAAGTGATTCTGAGTCGATCGGTATACTGATCAATGGGTCTATCTCTCTTACTTTTGTGTATTACAAACAAATTCACTAACTTATAATACCCTGTACCACAGAAGTGGTGTAGGGTATAATTGTAAGAAGAACCCTAAAGATCGGTTTACCTTTAAGAAATCTTTGTTTCCTATCGATTTGAACGAAATCAAAATTTGGTGTATGACTATGCCACTATGATTTAGTGTTTTCCAAACATCCCATTGCGGAACAAGTTAGAGGGAAACCAACTTCTTACAATATCAATTGAGTGCTGACCGATCCAAATTTAAGCTCAATGATAAGAGGACCTCCTGTTTTAATGCGAGTCCGAACGGCTTGTCGCTGAAAAGTGATATCTCTCGGTTGAAAAGTTGTACATGGCTGAAATACTCCCAAATGTTGCCAGCATTTGGTGAGGGGATAACCACCGCTGAAAAATGTTTTAAGGTGTTTTCGCCGGCAGGATTTGAACCCGGGCATTTGGGCATGATAGGCGGGCATGCTAACCTATGCACCAGGGTGGCTCCCCACTGACTATGCCACTATACTCTGACAAAACGTGCCAAAGTACTAAACTATATATGGAGAATGTACCGCAGAATTCGTAAACGGTTGTGTTCAGAATCATCATTACTGTCTAACTATAACAAGCAATCCTCTTGATTTGATAAAGATAAACATTTAGCAATTCATTGCCATTTACAAAACTTAAACGGTTAATTTATTTTTCTTGCATTTAAGAAGAGAGTGCCACCGACATACCCAATAAAATGAACAAAAAACAAACATTCATACTTAGTATATGGCAGACACTCCATGGCAATGATTATTAAAATTGAATACTACGTTGGTTTTCTTCCTTCACAAAACAAAGCAAAACACTTGAATTGGACTCCCATTTGGAATGCCATCACTTGGGAAAGCAATGCATTTCTGCGCTGTCGATGCACTTAAGTTGTTGACTACTGTATTCCAATGACAGCCAAAGATTCTGCGTCTTGCTGTCTGTCTGTCTGTCTGTTCGTTATTCAAAATGCTTATTTGTGTAGTGGATGTAAGAGAGACATCAGCCAACCTCAGTGATCGTTAACAATCAAAATCAATTGAAAAATCAATATACAAATGAAATGTTTACGCTTGCAACGAGTCAAAAAAGTCAAACGCATGTACGAGAATTCATCGCAAGCGTTGATAGCAAGATTGGTAATATTTTCCAAATGTTGTTGCCCAATGCCAACAGCGATATATTCTTGGGCTAAGTACTAATACACGATATTTCATATTTAAGAGTAGCATTGGAATTTTTTGATAAATTACTCCTCCATGCATGGTTTAGTTGATAACTCAAGGTTGAGTTCGAAGAGTTAAACTTATTATTACTGATTGAGACTTTGAATTTGATAATAGGGGCCTTTATTACTAGCCATTCATTGCGTTGATCGAAGTTAGCAGTAGTAAATGAAATGAGAATAAACTGTGTTTTTAAGATTTCAACGTTGCCAGTATTGGTGGTTTATTCCCAAATTGGGGATTAATATTCGAAAATGTGGATCAAATTTTGACTAGGGGACTTGGAGACTCGGATCGAAAATTGGGCATTTTTTCAGGAAGGAGTTTTCGTTTAACAATTTTGTGTTTTTATACCCACCACCGTAGATTAGGGGGGTATACTCATGTAGTCATTCTGTTTGCAAAACATCGAACAATTTCCGACCCTACAAAGTATATATATTTCGGATCAACGTAAAATTCAAAGACGATTTAAAGTTGTCCGTGGTCTGTCCGTCCGTCTGTTGTAATTACTCTAGAGCCTTCAAAAATGGAGATGTTGAGCTGAAATTTGGCACAGATACGTCTTTTTGATGCACGCTGGTTAAGTTCTTGAATGGGCCAAATCGGACCATATTTGGATATAGATGCTATATAGACCGATTTTCCGATAAAGGGTCTAATGCCCACAAAAATTTTATTTTTCATCCGATTTTGATGAAATTTAAAAAAACGAGTAGTTTAAAGCCTCCCGGCAACCCACCCAAACATGGTTCAGATCGGACTATTTTTATACCCACCGCCGAAGGATGGGGGTATATTCATTTTGTTATTCCGTTTGCAAACACATCGAAATATCCATTTCTGACCCTATAAAGTATATATAATCTTGATCTGCATAAAAATCTAAGACGATCTAGCCATGTCCGCCCGTCTATCCGTTGAAATCACGCTACAACCTTTAAAAATAGAGATATTGAGCTGAAATTTTGCACATATAGACCGATCCGCCGATTTAGGGTCTTAGGCCCATAAAAGCCACATTTATCTTCCGATTTTGCTGAAATTCGACACAGTGAGTTGCGTTAGGCTATTCGACATTCTTCGTCAATTTGGCTCAGATCGGTTCAGATTTGGATATAGATGCCATATAGACCGACCCTCCGATTAGGGTCTTAGGCCCACAAAAGCCACATTTATTATCCGATTTTGCTGAAATTTGGGACAGTGAGTTGTGTTAGGCTCTTCGACATCCTTTGTCAATTTGGCCCAGATCGGTTCAGATTTGGATATAGCTGCTATATAGACCGATCCTCCGATTTAGGGTCTTAGGCACACAAAAGCCACATTTATTATCCGATTTTAATGAAATTCGGGACAGTGAATTGTACTAGGCCCATCGACATCCTTCGTCAATTTGGTCCAGATCGGTCAAGATTTGGATAAAGCTGCCATATAGACTAACCCTCCGATTTAGGGTCTAAGGCCCACAAAAGCCACTTTTTTCATCCGATTTCGCTGAAATATGGGACAGTGAGTTGTGTTAGGCCCTTCGACATCCTTCGTCAATTTGGCCCAGATCGGTTCAGGTTTGGATATAGCTGCCATATAGACCAATCCTCCGATTAAGGGTCTTAGGCCAAAAAAACCCACATTTATTATCCGATTTTGCCAAAATTTAGAAAAGTGAGTTATGTTAGGACCTTCGACATCTGTTTTCAATTCGGGCCAGATCTCTCGATTTAAGGTTTTGGGGCCATAAAAGACGCATTTATTGTCCAATTTAGCCAAAATTTGGGACAGTGGGTTGTGAAATTTGAAACAGTAAATTATGTTAGGGTTTCCGCATCCGTGCCCTATACGGTTCAGATCGGTTTATTTTTAGATATAGCTACTAAAAATACCAATATTTTGTTATACACAATTGAACAATGACTTGTACCTCTTAGTATTTGGTCAAAATCGGAACATATTTCAATATAGCAGCTATGGGGCATAAGATATGAATTTTTCACCGGATTTTGACGAAAGGTGTTTTACACATATTCCCGAATGTAAAATTTACACCAAGTTATACTTGCTGAACTTTATGCCCAACCAAATATCAGTGGGCAACAATTCTGGATTCTAAATTAGCATGTCCGCCTGTTACGCTAAAAGCCTTGAATCGGAGAGTATTCGTTTAAAGAGAAGTTTGTCACTTTCCTTAATGAAATGTTCATCAGCAAATTTGCAAATTCGCAAGAAGTCAAACATACAAAATTTTACATTTAATTACAGTACTCGACATATCGATTAATTTTTATACCCTCCACCATAGGATGAGGGTATACTTATTTCGTCATTCCGTTTGTAACTCCCCGACATATTGTCTAAGACCCCATAAAGTATATATATTCTTGATCGTCATGACATTTTATATCGCCAGGTCCGTCCGTCTGTATGTCGAAGCACGCTAACTTTCGAAGGAGTAAAGCTAGGCGCTTGAAATTTTGCACAAATATGTGCTATTAGTGTGGGTCAGTTTAGTTTATAAATGGGCCAAATCGGGCCAGGTTTTGATATAGCTGCCATTGAACCGATCTTGGGTCTTGACTTCTAGAGCTTCTAGAGGGCGCAATTCTTATTCGAATTGGCTGAAATTTTGCATATATAGTTTTGGAATTACTTCTTGATATATGTTCAATATATACCGATCTTGGATCCTAACTTCTTCAGCCTCTCGCATGAAGTCTTTGGTTTGACCGCCTAAAATTGCGCCAAGTATGGTCTAAATCGGTCCATAACCTGATATAGCTCCCATATAAACCGATTTCGGATCCTGACTTTGTGAGCCGCTAAAGGCCCAATTATTATCCGGTTGGGCTGAGATTCAGCATGAAGTGGTTTGGTTTGACCATCAACAAAAGCGCCAAGTAGTGGTCAAATCGGTTTATAACCTGATATAGCTCCAATATAAACTGATCTACTTCTTGAAACTCTAGAGGGAGCAATTCTTATCCGATTTTTTTCACAACGACTTCTGGTATAGGCTTGTGACGTTTGGCTTGAATCTCATTCAATGAGTATACATTGACCGCAAGTTACCACAAGGTTCTGTCTTTCCCCTTTCCCGTTTCTTATTTTCATTGACGATCTATTGGGTCAGACTTCGAATCCAGTCTACTCATTTGCCGATGACTGTAGCATGTGTCATTCATATTCATTTGACAAAGGCCCAGTCCTCAAGAAATTGTAGACAGGAGGCGCATTATGGATGTGACGCTCTCCTAGGATCTGTTGACCATTTTCGAGTGGGGTAGAAAGAACAGAGTAGACTTTAACGCACAGAAGACGCAGTGCTGTTTCTTGTCTAACAAGCGATTTACTGACCCACTACAGTCGTCGATATCTATCGACAGTATAGTCAGTCAGATGCTCTTGATGTTCTGGGCATGAAAATACAATGTCCGTTATGTCCGTTAGTCAAAACACATATTCGAAGTGTCGAAAGAAGCATTCAAGTGTTAAGGCTTTCTTAAGCGGTGCAAGAAATATTTCACCTCTTCATATCTTCTCAATATCTATACTACCTACATCAGACCGAGTATGGAATACAACTCTCATATATGGGCAGGAGCTCCAAAATCATCCTTTGAGTTACTTGACCGGGTTCAACGAAGACCGATGGTGTTGATTGGGGACAGTAGAGTATCCAAATCTATTGCTTCTCTTGAACATCGTCGGAAGGTCGGTAGCGTTGTATTGCTCTACCGTTATTTTCATGGCGTGTGTTCCAGGGATATTCGTCTTTTTATCCCTGACGTTATTATATTAGTATATTGGGATCAACGGAATCAAATGCCTTAGAATGATCTAAAAGAACAAGAAAGGTAACTTTATCGCTTTCAATATCACTCCTTACATCATCAACTACTTTCAAAAGTGCAGTACTGCAACCTTTGGCTGGAAACCAGATTGAAAATTTGTTAGCAGCGAATTATTCGCAATATGTCGTGATATTTTCCGGTTGAGTCTCAAATATTTTAGAGATGTATGGAAGTATACTATTGGCCTAAATTCCTAGTTATTCCTTGGTATTGGGACCATCCAGATTCTTTTTTTTTTTTTTTTTGTCCATAAGCAGGTTAAGTTCGAAGATGGACTAATGGCTGCCTGGCTGTAAGTCCACCTACTGCTCAATACAAAAACGGATCCAAAGGATGGCTTGTTTGTGCATCACGACGTTCTGAGGATGACACTATCTGATGCACTTAATTTAATGCTACATCTTATGCCTCTGGACATTGTGGCTATCCAAATTGCAGCGACCACTGCCGTGAGGTTAAGAGAGCTTTCTCATTGATCATGTGGCGGCTACGGACACTGTGTTATCCTTGATACAATATCCGATGTTCCAGGCAGTGTGGATTACATCTTATCTGAGATCCTTTTTGATAAAAATGACTGTGCCACTATTCCTGATAGAACCGATTGGATCTACGATATTCCTGGTAACAGAAGTTACGTAGACTTCCAAACTAAACGACCAGGTGGGCTTTGGGGTGTACTCTAAAGATCTAGAACTGGTCATATCGAATAGTTTACCCGACCACTACAGTGTGTATCAAGCAGAGATCATTGCAATTAAGGAATTGGTGGAATGGCTAACACATAATGCCATTTCGACGATTGGCATATATTGTATATCTTTTCGGACAGCCAGGCAGCTATTAAATCCCTGGAGAACGTATTTTTGAACACAAAGACCGCCTTCGACTGTAGCAGATCTCTCAACGAGATGGCTGAACAGTTCAAAATTCACCTGTTCTGGGTGCCGGGCCACAGAAATATCGCAGGGAATTGCAAAGCGAATGAGCATGCGAGACTAGGAATTACCCTACACATTCCAGGGATACTGCAATCTGTGGGTATGCCTCTAGCGATATGTAAGCTAAGTTTTCAGAACCAGGCCCGAAGGACAACGAATGATAGATGATCACAAAGAGAGGTCTGTGAGCATTCCAAAACTATGTGGCCTCATCTAGACTTAAAGAGGTCTACCGCTTTGATTTCATTGGCTAGAAGGGACGTCTCAGTCATTGTATCCTTCATGACAGGTCACTGTCTAATCGGAAAACATGGCGACAGTCTGAAGGTTGCCAGCAATGACTTTTGCAGAAGCTGTGAAGACATCGAAGAAGAAGAGGCTACAGATCACGTTCTGTGTGTGTTTTTCTCACTAGCAGTCGAAGGAGTTCCAATTCAGGTTCTCATTTCTATGAGAATCTGTCTGATTTAGCGGATTTGAACATTTTCACAAATTTTCAAAGCTTTCGGGATGGTTTAACGGTAGGAACTAGAAGGCATCTTCCTTCTTCTGTTCCTGTGGTGGACGAAAACGTCTAAGTAAGTCAGATGACACTTTTTACTTTTTGGATAACTCCATGACAAGACATTTAGTTTCATATAGGGAAATTTATGTTAAATTCTCTCCAGCATCAATACGGAAAACTAAGCGCTTTAAGAACATTCAATTATAGTATGCCTTTATCAGGTTGTTGACATTTTCATTTTCTTTGGCATTATGTAATGATTTTTCTGAAATTCATTTCAATTTCTCAATGGAGAACACATGTACTCTGCTGACATGTATAACTTACATGCAACCCCCGGCCCATTTTGAATTTATTCTTACTCCACCTCCAAATGGGCAATTGAATAAATAGAAATTAATTGCTATCAGCTCTTAAATCATATCCAATTATGAAAATGCCCCTTATAATCAACAGACTGCTCTGCACTGCACTAAAGAGGGGTGAAAATGATGATCTTCATCTTGACTTGTTATTGGTAGAATTTGTTCCTTTTTGGTTTCGAATAATATTCGAACAAATTCAAAATGATCGACATGGTACAGAATGGTTTGGTAGAGCATTATTTTTATGTGGCCTAGTAATGGAGAGGAGTGCATATATCCACATGCGTAATGTGTACATTAGGGTGTCATATGTTTGAAAGGATTGTTTGAATGAAAGAACAAACTTGAAGCTAATTGTAGTTAAAAAGTAAAGTTACCTGGAAGAGCCCATATGAGGAAATCTGAAAAAATAATGAAAATTGGTTTATTTCAAAACTGAAAGGATACCTTAATGTAGAAACATCTTTAGAAAAATATGAATTGTTTTGAATAGAAGACAATGACATTCATTGTACAGATCGTTTACTCAATGGATATGGACATCTGTATTTCTCTTTTGTTTCTATAAATTGCTTTGGAAACACATAATATTTCATATTTCAATTATGGCCATGTGTTGAGTGAATTTTGTTTTTGAAAATGGGGAACACGACGACTCAAAAGTCCATAATGCAGTTGCCTTCAACTCACATTTTCTCTTCTGATTCTGAGGAACTTTAACAACATAAAGCAACTGCATTATCATCTTACAATATTTAAGTGTAAAGTGTTAGATTTAAGTAACCATACTCAGTGAAATGTGTTTTGAGCATTTTTTTCCAGCAATAGTTACTACTAAGCGTTATCACTGCCATCAATTTTGTTCCACTCAAAGCGACACTAAAAAAATGAATGAGTTAATAAAATTTTTATTTTATTATTTAAACAAAAAACAAGCACAGACCGACACATACAGATTTTGGACATTCACACGAACATCTGCACGTTTATAATACATTTTTTTTTATGAATTTGAATTGTCGCCTTAATGTAGTGACAAGTGAGTTTTTTCATAAATTGAGACATTTATAAACAATCAAATACATTTTTGTGTCATTCATGATTTGTGGAAAATGGACTCCTAACTGACGATATATGTCGCCATGAGTATACAACAGCAAAAATTGTTTGGCGGTTGTTGGTGTTGCCTTTTTTTATTCTTTTAAATTATATCGCTTAAAGTGTTCATTTGTTCAACTGTTTCGAATGCGATTTTCATGTTCATATGTCGTGATTAACGTTTCGCCCAAGAATCCATATTTTACAATTTGGCAAACAGACAAGAAACACCAAAAAAAAAAAAAACAAAATTAATTAAAATAAACTGAACGTTAAAGTTAATTAATATCTCAATTGTCATAAATTTGAATAAAACAAATGAATGTGCATTACCCCAAATGGCAATGAGAAGAACATTACTTGCAAATTATGAGCAATTCATTTGTAAAATTAAAATTTTGACCGTAAAGATGGCAATCCTTAGGAGACTTAAAAATGCAAACAATCCCGAATGAATTATGATATACCATAATTTCTTGCAAAAAAAAACATGAAGGAAATAATGATGAATGAACTTTCCAAACTCAACATTCACTACGTAAGTACTAAAGACCCCGATATCAAGGATAGTTAAATTTAAAGTAGTAATTGAATGCATAACACTCTTTAAAAAAAAACTCTTGACACATGCCTTTTGCTTATTCTTAAGTTAGAAACCTGAATCCATCACCATTGTATTGGGTTGCCTAAAAAGTAATTGCGGATTTTTTAAAAGAAAGTAAATGCATTTTTAATAAAACTTAGAATGAACTTTAATCAAATATATAATTGCCATTTTGTTCGATAACCTTTTGCCATCTTCCTGGCAAATTTAGTATTCCACGCTCATAGAACTTCTGGCCTTTATCTGCAAAAACTGAACCAAGTGCGATTTTATAGCCTCATCATTGCCGAAAGTTTTACCATTTAAGGAGTTCTGCAAAGTTCGAAATAAATGGTAGTCTATGGACCATGGACCATGATCGTTTTCGACTAACGTTGTTGTAAACAATCCATTTTTCATCTCCAGTTATGATTCGTTTTAAAAACGGATCGAATTCATTGCGTTTAAGGTGCATATCACAAGCGTTGATTCGGTTTGTTAAATGAATTTCTTTCAATACATGTGGTACCCATATTAAAATTGACGCCAAACAAACAAATGTAAACAAAATTTCGCGCACTTTTTTTCTAAAGCAAGCAAAAAGTAACAGCTGATAACTGACAGAAGAAAGAATGCAATTACAGAGTCACAAGCTGTTGCAAAAATTTGTCAACGCCGACTATATTACTACTATATTACCGACAATTCCTTTTTGGGCAACCGAGTAAATCTTATCTTCATTGAGTGCAATATGACACTTCATTCATCTGGGCATTATGACTTGACTTCAACCCGAAGCAAAAATGCAAATGCACCAAGGAACTGGGGAAAACTTCTCACATATCACCGAGTGCTCTCCGATTAAAATTTTAAGCTCAATGAAAAGGGGCCTCCTTTTTATAGCCGAGTCCGAACGGTGTGCCACAGTGCGACACCTCTATGTGGAGAAGAGGCATAGTACCTCACAAATGTCGCCAGCATTAGTAAGGGACAACCACCGCTGAAATTTTTAACTAATTTCGTCATTCTGTTTGTAACTACTCGAAATATTCGTCGGAGACCCCATAAAGTATATATATTCTTGATCGTCGCGCCATTTTATGTCGAACTAGACATGTCCGTCCGTCTGTCTGTCGAAAGCACGCTAACTTGCACAAATACTTCTTATTAGTGTAGGTCGGTTGGTATTGTAAATGGGTCATATCGGTCCATGTTTTGATATAGTTGCCATATAAACCGCTCTTGGGTCTTGACTTCTTGAGCCTCTAGAGTGCGCAATTCTTATCCGATTGGAATGCCATTTCGTAGCAAGTGTTATGTTATGATTTCCAACAACTGTGTCAAGTATGGTTCAAATCGGTCCCTAACCTGATATAGCTGCCATGCATTTTGCACGACGTATTTTGTTATGAAATCCAACAACTGTACAAAGTATGGTTCAAATCGGTCCATAACCTGATATAGCTGCCATATAAACCGATCTTCAATTTTGACTTTTTGAGCCTCTAGAGGGCGCAATTCTTATCCGATTGGAATGAAATTGTGCATGTAGTATTTTGTTATGATATCCAACAACACTGCCAGGTATAGTTCAAATCGGTTCATAACCTGATATAGCTGTCATATAAACAGGTCTGCGGATTTGACTTCTTGAGCTTCTAGAGGGCGCAATTCCTATCCGATTTGGCTGAAATTTCGCAAGACGTATTTTATTCTTACTTTCAACAACTGCGTCAAATAAGGTTCCAATTGGTTCATAACCTGATATAGCTGACATATAAATCGATCTGGGATCTTAACTTCTTGAGCCTCTAGAGGTCGCAATTATTATCCGATTTGCTTGAAATTTTGTACGACGGATTCTCTCATGACCATCAACATACGTGATTATTATGGTCTGAATCGGTCTGTAGCCTGATACAGCTCCCATATAAATCGATCTCTCTATTTTACTTCTTGAGCCCCTAAAGGGCGCAATTCTTATTCGAATTGGCTGACATTTTACACAGGTCTCCAACATATAATTTAATTGTGGTCCAAACCACCGGACCATATCTTGATATCGCTCTAATAGCAGAGTAAATCTTTTCTTATATCCTAAGAAGAAATTCCGGGAAAAGAACTCGACAAATGCGATCCATGGTGGAGGGTATATAAGATTCGGCCCGGTATATTTTGTTCTTGCCAGGATCCGAACCCAGGCTGAGGTGTAATAGGCGGACATGCTAACTTCTGCGCTACGGTGGCCTTCTGATGTCTGACAAATTTCTTATTTTCGCTACATATTTAGAAGTCATAGTCATTTTTCGGCCCGCTTCTGGTTCATGCTGGGATTGAAGAGAACGCAGAACCCTGATTCTGTTGGTTTAGCCAGAACCGCATCCATCACAGTGGTCCGCCATTTTGGAACGGATAGAGATATATTCATGAAATTTTACATGATTGTAGCTAAGGTGTTATCCAATGTACATGAAAAATTTCTGGACCGTACGACCCTGCTGAACCGTAGGACCCTAGTGCTGGGCCAAGTTTTCTGTACAGAGATAGTGGTTGGTGTGTGTTGCTATCTTTGCCTTTCCTTTTCCATTTGCATCTCCGATCATTGACCTCGTCTCGAAAGAGAAACAAACAAAAATTGTATAATTTAATGATCTCGCCCTAACAGGCAAAAAACTTGAAAAAATTCAAAATTCGGCAGAGCCCGGCCAGGATTCGAACCTGGGCACACGGAGCAACAGCGAGAGTCATTACCGTTGTCTAAGCGTTCGGAGCCATCAATACAACTTCCAACAGATGAACAAAATCATGTGTAGTACGGAAGAAGTGTAATTTGTCACAGATAGAATGTCTGTCATTACACAAAAATACATGCATTGGGAAAAGTACAGCTAATAATCAGGGTTGTCGAGCTTGGTTAATGTGGTAATTGTATCATAGATGCGTTTTCGCTATTAATACGATTCAAATACAACATACCAACGCACGGCCCTTGAAGTCCTTTAACCAAAGACGAATCGCGTCCCATAGTGTTTGGTGTGTGTTGCTATCTTTGGCTTTCCTTTTCCATTTGCATCTCCGATCATTGAGCTCGTCTCGAAAGAGAAACAACCAAAAATTGTAAAATTGAATGATCTCGCCCTAACAGGCAAAAAAACTTGAAAAATTAGGGAAGTAAGAATGAAATTACCTTTTTTTACATAAAAATGCCAATAATTGATTTATTAGCTTTCCAAATCAGTTATCAAAAATCCTTTCAGAAATGCTTTCACAAGCAATAAAATAAGAGAAAAGCATGTGCGAAAATTTCACAAAAAAAAATTGTTAGTCAAATTTCTTGGACACTATAAAAGATATGCCACACATTTAGGTCTGTTACCAGCAAAAAAAAAAAATTGAAAACATTTTGAAAATCGGACCATAAATAAGCTTTTGACAGTCCGAACAACATTTTGTAGGGGCGAGGAGACCCAGTTCGAAGGCCCAATGGGCCCTTAGGACTTCCAGGGTCCTGAAATTTGGCAGATAAATTGGATAACATCTCAGCTATAACCATGTAATTTAATGAAGATATCTCTATCCGTTCCAAAATGGCAGACTTATTTCCACTTATTTTTTTCCCATCCCACTGTGCGTCGGTGGGTGTAGTTGAGGTGTAAATGGTGCATGGTGTGGATGCAATACCGATCTTGCTCTGGTCACACGTTACAACGAGAGTATAGTCGCGAACATAGCCAGCACTGCGTCACAAGCGTCGTCGCCGTCGCTGTCTTCGTTGTCGGTCTACATGACCTCTCCACAATTTTGCCGGGCCGGTGCCGGAAAATGTATCTATCTTGCAATTGAATTCCCATAGTCTGCGGGGCAAGATTGTAGAAAAAGTGGATTTTTTGAGTCGGAAGAACATATTGGTTGCAGTGATTCAGGAGATAAAACAGACCAATACTGCAGCCTGCAAAGTTGTCACGGATACAATGTGCTACGTTAAGAGCGCATATGGAGTGGAGTTTGGGATTTAACCTTTGTGATACGCAACTCCGTATAGTATAGGCCCATCTCGCCTGCGCCTGGCGCTAGTGTGCACTATATTCACTATGTGGGAATAGCAGTAAGGTCCGGTACTGCCGACATAGAGCTATTCATACCGCTGGTTGGTAGTTGTGTCCCCCTTAATGTCCAAGTTTACCGGCCCGACATTTGAGGCCCACTGTCTGGCCATCATCGCCTGGTTGTAGAAGACTTAAATGAACATCACGTTTCGTGTATTCTACCATAGGTAACGACCAACGGCGTATAGCCTTGGCAGAGCACGAATAAGGATGACCTACTAGGATTTCGGGGAGGTGCAGTCGCCCGCCAAACACTTCCATTGCATCTCCTAAATGACATATCCTGGCAAGCAGTCATTTCTTTGTGATCAGACCACCTTCCCATAACACTCACCAATGACGCACCACCCGATTTCACAACCTCTGAGCGCCGGATGTTTAACAATCAGAAGAAGTTCGATTGGGTCGGCTTCAGAGAGTACACAGTACAACAGCCGCTCGCTTTAAACCAGCCGATCGAATGCCCCAAGGGCGGCCCAATTTTCTGGCGAAGGCAGTGGTACTCGCAAACGAGCGTGATGGGATTCGTTGCACTGACCTTACTTACTCCAGAATCTGTGAGCTAAATCCGGCAATAAATAGGGTTGTCAACGAACATAAGCACATTAGCGATATAATATTTAAGACAAGCAGTGATCTACTGTTAAATCAATCTCGCATCCGTGGTCTCCAAGGCGAAGGACGACCATCACAAATTACCGTAAACAAGGCATTGGGTCCCAACGGAATCTATAAGCCCATGCCTTGATATAGCTCCAATGGCTACCACCGAAGGATGGGGGTATATTCATTTTGTCATTCCGTTTGCAACACATCGAAATATCCAGTTCCGACCCAAATAGTATATATATTCTTGATCAGCATAAAAATCGAAGACGATCTAGCCATGTCCGTCCATCTGTCTATTGAAATCACGCTACAGTCTTTAAAAATAGAGATATTAAGCTGAAATTTTGCACAGATTCTTTTTTGTCCATTAGCATGTTAAGTTCGAAGACGGGCTATATCGGACTATATCTTGATATAGCCCCCATATAGAACGACCCGCCGAAACAGGGTTTTGCTCATAAAAATCACATTTATTATCCGATTTTGCTAAAATTTGGGACAGTGTTAAACCACTCGACATTCATCTTCAATTTAGCCCAGATCGGTCCAGATTTGGACATAGCTGCCATATAGACTGATCCGCCGATTAAGGGTCTTAGACTCATAAAAGGCGCATTTATTGTCCGATTTTGCTAAAATTTTGAGACAGTGAGTTATGTTAGGCCACTCGATATCCTCCTATAATTTGGCCCAGATCGGTGCAGATTTTCATATATCTGCCATATAGACCGATCTCTCAATATAAGGTTTTGGGCCCATAAAAGGCGCTTTTATTGTCCGATGTCGCCGAAATTTGGGACAGTGAGTTGAGTTAAGCCCCTCGATATGTTTCTGCAATTCTGCCTAGATCGGTCCAGATTTGAATATAGCAGCCATATATACCAATCTCTCGATTTAAGGTTTTTGGCACATAAAAGGCGCATTTATTGTCCGATTTCAAAGAAATTTGGGGCAGTGAGTTGTTTTAGGCCCTACGACTTTCTTCTTCAATTTGGCCCAAATCGGTCCAGATTTTGATATAGCTGCCATATAGACCGATCTCTCGATTTAAGGTTTTGGGGCCATTAAAGGCGAATTTACTGTCCGATGTCGTCGAAATTTGGGACACAGAATTATTTTAGGCTCTTCGACATCCTCCTTCAATTTGGCCCAGATTGGTCCAGATTTGAATATAGCTGCCATATAGACCGATCTATCGATTTAAGGTTTTGGGCCCATAAAAAACGCATTTATTTGCCGATTTTGCCGAAATTTGGGACAGTGAGTTAAGTTAAGCCCATAGATATACTTCTGCAATATGGCCTACATCGTTCCAGATTTGGATATAACTGCCATATAGACCTATCTCTCGATTTGGGGTATTGGGCTATGGGCCAAAGGCGCATTTTTTTGTCCGATATCACCGAAATTTGGGACAGTGAGTTAAGTTAAGTCCCTAGACATACTTCTGCAATATGGCCTAGATCGTTCCAGATTTGGATATAACTGCCATTTAGACCGATCTCTCGATTTGAGGTTTTGAGCCCATAAAAATTTGGGACAGTGAGTTGTGTTAGGCCCTTCGATAACCTTCTTCAATTTGGCATAGATCGGTCCAGATATCTACATAGCTGCCATATAGACCGATCTCTCGATTTTAGGTTTTGGGCCCATAAAAGGCACATTTATTATCCGATTATGTTATCCGACATCCCTCTTCAATTTGCCTCAGATCGGTTCAGATTTGAATATAGCTGCCATATAGACCGATCTCTCGATTTAAGATTTTGGGCTCATAAAAGACGCATTTATTGTCCAATGTCGCCGAAATTTGGGACAGTGAGTTAAGTTAAGTCCCTAGACATACTTGTGCAATATGGCACAGATAGATTCAGCTTTGGATATAGTTGTCATATAAACCGATATCTGGATTTAAAGTCTTGGCCCCATAAAAGACGCATTTAAAATCCGATTTCACTGAAATTTGGCACAGTGACATAGGTTAGGCTTTTCGACTTCCTTCTTCAATTTGGCCCAGATCGGTCCAGATTTGAATATAACTGCCATATAGACTGATCGATTTAAGGTTTTGGGCCCATAAAAGGAGCATTTATTGTCCGATGTCGCCGAAATTTGGGGCAGAGAGTTGTGTTAGGCTCTTCGATATTTTTCTGAAACTTGGCCCAAATCGGTCTAGATTTGGATATAATTGCCATGTAGACCGATGTCTCGATTTAAAGTCCTGGCCCCACAAAAGGCGCATTTAATGTCCAATTTCACTGAAATTTGATACAGTGACTTAGGCTTTTCATCCGTGTCGTATATGGTTCAGATCGGTTTATTTTTTAATATATTTTTTATATATATTTTAATAGCTACTAAAAATACCAATATTTGTTATACACAATTGAACAATGACTTGTACTTATTAGTATTTGGTCCAAATCGGAAAATATTTCGATATAGCTTCTATGGGGTATAAGGCATGCATTTTTCATCGGATTTTAACGAAAGGTGGTTAACATATATACACGAGGTGGTGGGTATCCACAGTTTGGCCCGGCCGAACGTAACGCTTTTTTACTTGTTTTTTTTTTTTTTTAACTTCCCTATTGCCCTTAAAAAAGCGGCCTTTATATGCCTGGTTAGGTCTCAGATCAATATTTTCATGAGTTACGAAATTAGTATCCCCCATGCTATGGTGGAGGGTATAAAAATTGGAAAACAACAAGTAAAACCGAAGTTCGAGAACTCAACCTGTAGCGTAATTACAAATGAGGGAGAGACATATACACAGACATCACTTAATTTTTTTTAATTGTGCGACGATTAGCTACATAAAGGGTGATTTTTTTGAGGTTAGGATTTTCATGCATTAGTATTTGACAGATCACGTGGGATTTCAGACATGGTGTCAAAGAGAAAGATGCTCAGTATGCTTTGACATTTCATCATGAATAGACTTACTAACGAGCAACGCTTGCAAATCATTGAATTTTATTACCAAAATCAGTGTTCGGTTCGAAATGTGTTCATTCACCGTAACGTTGCGTCCAACAGCATCTATGAAAAAATACGGTCCAATGATTCCACCAGCGTACAAACCACACCAAACAGTGCATTTTTCGGGATGCATGGGCAGTTCTTGAACGGCTTCTGGTTGCTCTTCACTCCAAATGCGGCAATTTTGCTTATTTACTTAGCCATTCAACCAGAAATGAGCCTCATCGCTGAACAAAATTTGTCAAAATTTGAACACATTTCGAACCGAACACTGATTTTGGTAATAAAATTCAATGATTTGCAAGCGTTGCTCGTTAGTAAGTCTATTCATGATGACATGTCAAAGCATACTGAGCATCTTTCTCTTTGACACCATGTCTGAAATCCCACGTGATCTGTCAAATACTAATGCATGAAAATCCTAACCTCAAAAAAATCACCCTTTATGTAACTAAGTCTATGTGAGTTCATGTAAAGAGAGTACAATAAAATATGAGTCAATGCTATTTGAGGTGTCATTTTACCAAGAAATACATGTTGAATCGATTTTTTTGATGTGGAAATTCTCATTTCTTGGATTTAAAATGCGCACAGTCTATGCCCTAAAAATAATTGTTAAATCACACAATGCTCTCTGATTATGACCTTAATGCAGACTTTTGCCTGGCATATTTTTGATTTTTTTTTCTTTTGTTCCTTTATTAAAAAATATCAACTTCACTGGCAATGTTACCATCACATTATACAAATTATTAATTATTACTTACCAACACCTTAAGCAAAAACGAAAACGAAAAAAAATAAACATTTCCTTTTTCCTTAGACGGTGATAACCTGCTGTTTGAGCAAATATTCCCAAATGGTTATAAGCCATTATTATGCTCGTTATTCCACGTTCATTACAAAGGAGCGTGACAGCAACTCGAGGAAAACACTGCAGAATTAAAAGAAGGGGAAAATCTTTCGAGTGTCAACTTAAAATGCAAAACATAAAAATGTTTGATTATTGGCATAAACGATCGTAAAGTGCAACAATATGCACGAGCAGAGTATCATATTATGTTATTTGCGCCTTTGTTTGTGGTCATTTTAATTCTAATATAAAGATTATAAAGTGGAATAACGAGTAAGGCTCTTGACGTGTTGCAGCGGAACCCAGTAATGATGGCACAAACAGCTCGCTGGGCAAAGCCCTAAGCAAATCGGTTGGCACCAATAAAGCCGGGAGTATGGGTAAAATAGCCATAAGCCGTCACCATCACCATCATCCTCATTGTTGCCCTCCACTTTGAGGTAACTAACAACAATATGGCCAAACTTATGGAATGGCTGAACAAGTAGATAGCCACCATGATGATGATAATAAGAACAGCCACAACCATATCAATAAATAAGAGTTGTCGCTGGTGTGTGTGTGTGTGTGCGTGTTGATCAGCCCTCCCCTGAACAGCTAACAGCAGGGCTTAAGGAGTCTTACTTTGTAGGCAGGCAGGTTGGCTGGTTGGTTGGCTGTAGCCAAAGCGGTAACTTCTATAGCGTCACGACATTTATTTGCCAATTTATGACTGTTTAATGGCAATAATGAATATATTTTATATGACAATAAATAATTGTTGAAACATTTCTTTTATTTTTAATATAACCCTCCTTTTGGGGGGAGTTTGCTACTTCGCTGCTGCTGCTGCTGCTTCATTCATTTCAACCTTTGTTATACTTGTGCAAAATAAATCGTGCACGCAATCTGATATTTAAGAATTTCAGAAAATTCCTTCAGAGCCCCTCATTTAAGTACCAACAAAATGGCCAACACCATATTCAACGAAATGTGTGACATTTTCAAACTGTGACTTATTTCCACACTGTAATATTTCGCTTTCATTTGTCCCTGCGTAGAATGAGCCATTTTCTATGAAATTTATACACCTTGCCTATCTCCATGCAACTCAAAAAATAAAAGCTCTTTGTGGTAAGAAATACTTTATTGATCTAATATGCATAATTGCACTGTGGCCTTTCGTCGTGTGAGGTATTTCGAAATAATACTCTCTTTCCGGTCCTTCACACACTGCTTAACTCAAAACAAGAGATCCTATGCCAACGTAGTGCATTAATAAAATCGTCAACACCTATCTTATCGAAAAGCCGTCAATGAATTATTTTCCTTTGCTGGTTTTAATTTTCCCCATATTTTTTTTGAAATATCCAATAAAATTTATTCGAGGTTGCTCAATGGAGTTGATTAGAAATAAAAGGCTTTGGTTGTGTGGCCATTACACACACGCATGGAAATAATAATTTAATTTTTAAATTAATACACTTTGATGAAAAAGTGTTGAAGGAAAAAGGAAACCCCTTTTTTGGTAGGATAGGGTATATTGACATCGTCGTACCACTTTTAAAACCTCGAAATACTGGTCTAAGAACCTGCAAAGTATAAACAGTGACACCGATAAGTATGCATACCCTTTTGTAAATGTTTACTAAGAGCAGTTTGATGACTATTTAACAACCTCATATCACTGTATCATATTTTGTTGAGTTTTTCTTCAAGATTCGCTAACATCATACATTTAAGATGATTTGATAAAAAAAAAAAAAAACAATTAAAAGGGCGTAAAGTTCGGCCGGGCCGAACTTTGGAAACCCACCACCTCGGGTATATACGTAAGCCACCTTTCGTCAAAATCCGGTGAAAAATGCATACCTTATGCACCATAACAGCTATATCGAAATATTTACCGATTTGGACCAAATACTAATAAGTACAAGTCATTTTTCAATAGTATATAACAAAATATTGGTCTTTTTAGTTGCTATATCTAAAAATAAACCGAACTGAACCATTGACGACAATGATGTCTAAGAGCCTACCATAAGTCACTGTGTCAAATTTCAGTAAAATCGGATTATAAATGCGGCTTTTATGGGGCCAAGACTCTAAATCGAGAGATCGGTCTATATGGCAGCTATAGCCAAATCTAGAACGATCTAAGCCAAATTGAAGAAGAATGTCGAAGGGCCCAAAACACAACTTACTGTCCCAAATTTTGACAACATCGGACAATAAATGCGCCTTTTATGGCCCCAAAACCTTAAATCGAGAGATCTGTCTATATGGCAGCTTTATCCAAATCTGGACCGATCTAAGCCAAATTAAAGACGAATGTCGAAGGGCCTAACTCAACTGACTACCCCAAATTTCGGCGACATCGGACAATAAATGCGCCTTTTAGGGGCCCAAAACCTTAAATCGAGAGATCGGTCTATATGGCAGCTATGTTCAAATCTGGACCGATCTGAGCCAAATTGAAGAAGGATGTCGAGGGGTCTAATACAACTCACAGTCTCAAATTTCGGCGACATTGGACAATAAATGCACCTTTCATGAGCCCAAAATCTTAAATCGAGAGATCGGTCTATATGGCAGCTATATGTAAATCTTGATCGATCTTAGCCAAAATGCAGAAATATCTCGAGGGCCTTAACATAACTCACTGTCTTAAATTTGGGCGACATCGGACAATAAATGAGCCTTTTATGGGCCAAAAACCACAAATCGGGAGATCGGTCTACATGGCAGCTATATCCAAATCTGGACCGATCTTGACCAAATTAAAGAAGGATGTCGAAGAGCACAACTAACTGTCATAAATTTGGGCGACATCGGACAATAAATGCGACTTTAATGGGCCCAAAACCTTAAATCGAGAGATCGGTCTATATGGCAGCTATATTCAAATCTGGACCGATCTGGACCAAATTAAAGAAGGATGTCGAAGGGTCAAGCACAACTCACTGTCATAAATTTGGGCGACATCGGACAATAAATGCGACTTTTATGGGCCCAAAACCTTAAATCTAGAGATGGGTCTATATGGCAGCTGTATCCAAATCTAAACCGACCTGTGCCATATTGCAGAAGTATATCGAGGGGCTTAACTTAACTCACTGTCCCAAATTTCCGTGACATGGGACAATAAATGCGCCTTTTATGGGCCGAAAACCTTAAATCCTGAGATCGGTCTATATGACAGACATACCCAAATCTGGTCCGATCTGAGCCAAATTCAAGAAGAATTTTGAAGGGCCTAACTCAACTGACTACACCAAATTTCGGCGACATCGGGCAAAAAATTCGACTTTTATGGGCCCAAAACCATAAATCTATAGATCGGTCTATATGGCAGCTATATAGACCTGGATCTGGATCGATCTTGACCAACTTACAGAAAGATGTCAAGGGTTCTAACGCAACTCACTGTCCCAAATGTTGGCAAAATCGGACAACAAATGCGCCTTTTATGGGCGCAAGACCTTACATCGAGAGATCGGTCTATATGGCAGCTATATCCAAATCTGGAGCGATCTGAGCCAAATTGAAGAAGGATTTCGAGTAGCCTAACACAACTCACTGTCCCAAATTTCAGCAAAATCTGATAATAAATGTGGCTTTTATGGGTGCAAGGCCCTAAATTGAGAGATCGGTCTTTATGGCAGCTATATCCAAATCTGGACCGATCTGGGCCAAATTAACGAAGGATGTCGAAGGGCCTAACACAACTCACTGTCCCAAATTTCGGCAACATCGGACAATAAATGCGCCTTTTATGGGCCCAAAACCTTATATCGAGAGATCGGTCTACATGGCAGCTTTATCCAAATTTTGACCGATCTGGGCCAAATTGCAGAAAGATATCAAGAGGCCCAACGCAACTCACTGTCCCAAATTTTGGCAAAATGGGGCAATAAATGCGCCTTTTTTGGGTGCAAGACCCTAAATCGGTCTATATGGCAGCTATATCCGAATCTGGACCGATCTGGGCCAAATTGAAGAAAGATGTCGAAGGGCTTGGAATAACTCACTGTCCCAAACTTCAGCCAAACCGTATAATAAATGTGGCTTTTATGAGCCAAAGTCGGCGGATTAGTCTGTCTATATCCAAATTAAAACCGATCTGGGCCAAATTGCAGAAAGATGTCAAAGAGCCTAAAGCAACTCACTCCAAATTTTAACAAAATAATATAATAAGTGCGCCCTTTATGGGCCTAAGACCCTAAATCGGCGGATCAGTCTATATGGCTGCTATATCTAAATCTGGACCGATCTGGGCCAAATTGAACATGGATATCGAGTGGCTTAACGCAACTCACTGTCCCAAACTTCCACAAAATCGGAAAATAAATGTGGGTTTTATGGGTCTAAACCCTAAATCAGCGGATCGGTATGTATATGGGGGCTATATCAGGTATAGTCCGACATAGCCCATCTTCGAATTTAACCTGCTTATAGACAAAAAAAAAATCTGTGGAAGGTTTCAGCTCAATCTCTATATTTTAAAAGACTGTAGCGTGATTCCAACAAACAGACAGACGGACATGGCTAGATCGTCTTAGATTTTTATGCTGATCAATATATATCGATGTTTTGCAAACGGAATGACAAAATGATAAGCCCCCATCCTTCGGTGGTGGGTATAAAAACCAGACACGCAAAATGATTTTAAAATTTTTATTTCGGCATTTTGACAGGCTTTTGAAGTCACTGAAAGCTGTTATATAATTAAACACAAGCTTTAGAGCAACATATACATACATATGTAACATGATCAAAAACTCATGAAAGTTAAATATCCACTTTGTCATTGGAGACTATGAAGCTTAAAGGGAGGATGTCCTTGTTGCGGCAGTATAAGTCCTTCATAACTTTGATCGCTCGCTCGCAGCACTGGTTGCTCCGAATGGAGATTCATATTTTTTCCAGTGTGTCTTCAAGCATTTGAAAGCTTTTGGATAGTCGTTCAGAGCTACAGATAGTTCTTCAAAATCTGCAGCGCGAAACAATTGACTACTGAATCAATGGTCAGCCCATGAGTAAGAAATAAATGAACAGATTTTACCTAACCTGCTCCGGGTTTCAGGCATCAGAATAAACGCAAGAAGAGACAGAATGACACGAGAGTTCCAGCGTGCATTGCAGCTGTCTGGGATTTGGGGCCTACCGCCCTCGAAACTCAGAATTTATGTGGACAGCATGGCGGTGCTCAAGGCCTTGGGGTCGAGGATGGTGAGGTCGAGATGCATGGCGGACTGTGTGGAATCCCTGGATAGGCTCCGGGCCCACGATGTGACGCTGACGTGGGTTCCTGGGCATGAGGGGATTGTAGGGAATGAGAGGGCGGACGAGTGCGCCAGGAGGGGTTCGTCTGCGCCGAGCGGACCAGTCATCGGTCTTGCCTATGTGTCATTTGTTCAGCTACTGAACAAAGTAAAGGGGATGGCCAGGGCGGCGTGGGTGGCAAGGTGGGACACGGTGGATGGTTGGCCAGTCATCGACCGGAGGGGGACGAGGAAATTGCTGGCGTTCGATAAGAGGTCGATGAGTACTTTGACAGGGGTCATAACTGGACACTGTGCTGTAGGCCGCATTGCGGCGCTCATGGGGATACCGCACAATGACTTCTGTAGGAGTTGCCTCGATGAGGATGAGACTATTGAGCACGTATCTTGTTTCTGTGCGGGTATGCAGAGACGTAGGTTTCCCTTTTGTTGGGGGCCGTTTCTTCTGTGATCTGGGTGAACTTGCGAACATACCTCTGGTATCTCTCGTGAGATTTGTTGATGGAACAGGATGGTTCCGACGGGGGCGGTGACACAGGCTCCGGCATAGGTAGGTCCGTGCTTCCGTAGCGAAGAGCGGTTATTCACCTCCCGCTAGGGTTTTCTCCACTCCTCCTGGCTTTATACCCACCACCGAAGCATGGTGGTATATTCATTTTGTCATTCCGTTTGCAACACATCGAAATATCCATTTCCGGCCCTATAAAGTATATATTGGGTTGCCCAAAAAGTAATTGCGGATTTTTCATATAGTCGGCGTTGACAAATTTTTTCACAGCTTGTGACTCTGTAATTGCATTCTTTCTTCTGTCAGTTATCAGCTGTTACTTTTAGCTTGCTTTAGACAAAAAGTGTAAAAAAGTATATTTGATTAAAGTTCATTCTAAGTTTTATTAAAAATGCATTTACTTTCTTTTAAAAAATCCGCAATTACTTTTTGGTCAACCCAATATATTCTTGATCAGCGTAAAAATCTAAAACAATCTAGACATGTCCGTCCGTCTGTCTGTTAAAATCACGCTACAGTCTTTAAAAATTAAGATATTGAGCTGAATCTTTCATAGATTCCTTTTTTTTGTCCATAAGCAGGTTAAGTTCGAAGATGGGCTATATCGGACTATGTCATGATATACCCCCCCTATAGACCGATCGGCCGATTTAGGGTCTCAGGCCCATAAAAGTCACATCTATTATCCGATATTGCAGAAATTTGGGACAATGAGTTATGTTAGGCCCTTCGACATCCTTCGCCAATTTGGCTTTGATCGGTCTAGATTTGGATATAGCTGCCTTAAAGACCGATCCTCTGATTTAGGGTCTTAGGCCCATAAAAAGCACATTTATTATCCGATTTTGCTGAAATTCTGGACAGTGAGTTGTGTTGGATCCTTCAACATCCTTCGTTAAGATCGGTCCAGGTCGATCCAGATTTGGATATAGCTGCCATATAGACATATCCTCAAATTTTGGGTCTTAGGCCCATAAAAGCCACATTTATTATTCGATTTTGCTGAAGTCTAAGCCAGTGAGTTATCTTAGGTCCTGCGACATCTTTCTTCAATTTGGCCCAGATCGGTTCAGATTTGGAAATAGCTGCCATATAGACCGATCCCTCGGTTTTAGGTTTTGGGGCCATAAAAGGCGCATTTATTGTCCGATGTCGCTGAAATTTGAGACAGTGAGTTTGGTTAGGCTCTTCGACGTCCTTCTTCAGTTTTGCCCAGATCGGTCCAGATTTGAATATAGCTGCCATATAGACCGATCTCTGGATTTAAGGTTTAGGGCCCATAAAAGAGGCATTTATTGTCCGATTTCGCCGAAATTTGGGACAGTGCTTAGTGTTAGGCTCTTCGACATGTTTATGCAACTTGGCCCAAATCGGTCCAGATTAGGATATAGCTGCCATGTAGACCGATATCTCGATTTAAAGTCTTGGCCCCATAAAAGGCGCATTTATAATCCGATTTCACTGAACTTTGACACAGTGACTTATGTTCGGCTGTTCGACATCCGTGTCGTATATAGTTCAGATCGGTATGAGGTATATGAGTATAAGGTATGAAATTTTCACCGAATTTTGATGAAAGGTGGTTTACATATATACCCGAGGTGGTGGGTATCCAAAGTTCGGCCCGGCCGAACTTAATGCCTTTTTACTTGTTAGATATACAATTACACAATTACTTGTAGTTATTAGTATTTGGTCCAAATCGGAACATAGTTCGATATAACTGCTATGGGACATAAGGCATGCAATTTTCACAGGATTTTGATGAAAGGTGGTTTACATATATATACGAGGTGGTGGGTATCCAAAATTCGGCCCGGCCAAACTTAACGCCTTTTTACTTGTTTTATTTTCATTCGTGTATAACCTCTAGTAAGAGGGCTCACATTTTCCTTTTTCTTCCCTTTCTCTCTTTAGGGTACCACAATGGGCCAACCTGGCCTCCGAGTGAACTCACCGGGCTACCCATTCAACCTAACCTAACCTAACCTAATTACCGCTATGTTTCCTTTCCTATAATTTACGGATATGAGAGATACCCAGCAAGGTTGAAGATGTGCAGGGCACGTAGCGAGGCAAATTAGATTACCTACCCGATCTAAGACCTTTGCCACAGTACATTAACTTGGCGCAAATACGTCGCAGCTGAGGGCTGTAGCTATTTTGTGCAAGCTCGTTCATTGCATGGCAATTGAGAGAATGGATGACTAAGAGAATAGGAGGTGAACGCTGTGGCTGAGTTTTCTAGGGAGTATAGGGATGGTTTTTCAATTCCGATTGATCATTGCAGCGTCAGGTCGTGATGTCGCAGGCCCAGATGTATGGAGATGAGAAGAAGTCGATTTGTGTAGTTTTATATTTAAACACAACTCAGCAACCTAAATTCTAGAATATATAATACGAGGTTATTGGCACACGTGTATGCTTTCATGTTTATTATTTAAAAATCAAATGCTCAACAAAACGTCAATATATTATGCTAACTGTTATATCTTATATGGCTTTCCGGCTATTCTAAAACGATTAACATAAACTGATTAATTTGCAGTTTAGTATAATCCTATAATTTCATAATGTGATGGCAATTACCTCATAACCCCTTCCTTTGTTGAGACTTCAATGGAGATTCACGGTTACGATTAAATCATAAAAATTAGTTGCGGTTTATTTTTTCTAAATAAAGGAACACACGAAACGATCGATCATTTCATTAAAGACAAATCAAATAAGTGAGTGCCAAAATTGTTTTTGTTTTTGTTTTTCTTCTCGCAATGGCCGTAAACTTCAATGGGTGCTTAAAACCCGTTTTATTACTTAAATCGCCATTAATATGTTTTTAATAATTCATCGACTGGGGCCTCCTAATGAATGGCCTGAGCTGAGAGTGTTGGCATGGGCATGAATTCCATTGGGACATTGGGCTATTTTTCGCATCGCATTTGAATGATGAAATGATTTAGTTTTAATTGGATTTGGTTAGAAAATCGGAAACACTTAAATGAAACATGCCGCAGTCGTGGCTTTCAAACTTCTTTCTCATATTTCAGTGATTTTATTTCATTTTGATGGGGTCGTTAAATTCGAACAACTATACAATGATGGCTTAGCCCCACTTCGTCTTGTTTGAAAAAAATTGGCTTATAGTGTCATTATTCAAATTTGTCGGCTTTTGAGCTGTGGTGGATTGGCCCTAAGCAATGGCTTAGACAATGGCTTGGCTGTTGTCTGCCGCCCGGATTAAGGGGAGATTATGAGGGTTTGGTGTAAACACAAACGATGCGCATTGTGCCACACAATAGGTGTACTGTTACACAGTGAACGTGTCCGTTGGTATTTTTGCGGTTTTACGGAGTTTTCATTTCCGTATTTCGTATTCAGTTCAGTGATACATAAATCGCTGTTGGCATTTTGTTTTGGAATTTTATGTCGCAGTATCTATTGAAGTAGTCTCTCTCTCTCTGTCCGTTTGTTCGACTTTATTGTTGTGCCTAGATGAACGTTTCCAAAACGATCAAAAAACATTCATAACTATTTGGCTGCAATAAGCGTTTTATGATCGGTCATAAAATTATATTGTATTGAACGTGTATTGGGCCATTAATTCCCATTGATTTTAATGAAATATTTTTGCTGGAAAAGTTCAAGTCGACATGTTCACACCGAGACTGCGGAGCAAGAGGTGTAAGTGAAGTTGAAGTTTGAAAAAAGGCATTCATGAATGATTGTCAGTTAAAAATAAAATAATAATATCAAATTTTGAATATTAAATTCTTAATCAATTTTAAAGCACGATTTGTCGTTTGCTACTCATTTGCACAGATTTTCATGATGGTGCCAGCACTTTAAAGCTTTCAACTACAAACTAAATTTTTTTTTATTCGCACCACCATAGGATGGGGGTATACTAATTTTGTCATTCTGTTTGTAGCTCCTCGAAATAGACCTCTGAGACCCCATAAAGTATATATGTTCTTGATAGTCATGTCATTATACCCACCACAGAAGGATGGGGGTATATTCATTTTGTCATTCAGTTTGCAACACATCGAAATATCCATTTCCGACCCTATAAAGTATATATATTCTGGATCAGCGTAAAAATCTAAGACGATCTCTGTCCGTCCGTTTGTCTGTTGAAATCACGCTACAGTCTTTAAAAATTAAGATATTGAGCTGAAACTTTGCACAGATTCTTTTTTTTTTGTCCATAAGCAGATTAACTTCGAAGTTGGGCTATATCGGACTATATCTTGATATAGCCCCCATATAGACCGATCGGCCGATTTAGGGTCTTAGGGCCATAAAAGCCACATTTATTATCCGATTTGCTGAAATTTGGGACAGTGAGTTGTGTTAGGCCCTTCGACATCCTCCGTTAATTTGGATCGGATCAGATTTGGATATAGCTGCCATATAGACTGATCCTCCGATTTAGGGTTTAAGGCCCTTAGAAGCCACATTTATTATCGGAATTTGCGACTGTTAGTTGTGTTAGGCTCTTCGACATCTTTCGTCAATTTGGCCCAGATCGGTCCAAATTTCGATATAGCTGCCATATAGACCGATCCTCCGATTTGGGGTCTTAGGCCCATTAAAGATATATTGTATTTATTATCCGATTTTGCTGAAATTTGAGATAGTGAGTATTGTTGCGCCCTTCGAAATCCTTCGTGAATTTGGCTCAGATCGGTCCAGATTTTGATATAGCTGCCATATAGGCCGATCCTCCAATTTAGGGTCTCAGGCCCATAAAAGCCACATTTATTATCCGATTTTGCTGAAATTTTGGATAGGTGAGTTGTGTTAGGCATCCTTCGTCAATTTGGCCCAGATCGGTCCAGATTTGGATAAAGCTGCCATATATATCTATCCTCCGATTTATTGTCTTAGGCCCATAAAAGTCTTAGATATAGCTACTAAAAAGACCAATATTATGTTAAACACAATTGAACAATGACTTTTACTTATTAGTATTTGGTCCAGATCGGTACATATTTCGATATAACTGCTATGGGATATAAGGTATGCAATTCTTACCGGATTTTTATGAAAGGTGGTAACATATATACCCGAGGTGGTGGGTATCCTTTTTACTTGTTTTAAGTCGATTTAGCCATTTCCGTCCGTCCGTGCGTTTGTCCATCTGTCTGTCGAAAACACGCTAACTTTCGAAAGAGTAAAGCTAGCAGCTTGAAATTTTATACAAATATTTCTTATTATGGAAGGACGGTTGGGATTGTAAATGGGTCTTATCGGTCCATGTTTTGATAAAGGTGCCGTATAAACCGATCTTGGATCTTTATTTCTTGAGCCACTAGAGGGCGCAATTATTATTCGATTTAGCGGAAATTTGGCATGAGGTGTTTTGTTATGACTTTCAACAACTGCATTAAGAATGGATCAAATCGGTCCATAACCTGATATAGCTGCCATATAAACCTATCTGGGGTCTTGACTTCTTAAGCCTCTAGAGGACACAATTATTATCCGATTTGGCTGAAATTTTGCATGAGGTGTTTTGTTATGACTTCCAACAACTGTATTAAGAATGGATCAAATCGGTCCACAACCTGATATAACTGCCATATAAACCGATGTGGGGCCTTGACTTCTTGAGCCACTAGGCGGCATAATTACTATCCGATTTAGTTGAAATTTGGCATGAGTTTATTTTGTTATGACTTTTGAGATGATGTCCTAAGTATGGTTCAAATCGTTCCATATCCGGGTATAGCTGCCATATAAACTGATCTAGGGTCTTAACTTCTTGAGCCACTAGAGGTCGCAATTTTTATCCGATTTGGCTGAAATTTCGCATAAGGTGTTTTGTTATGACTTTCAACAATTGGGCTAAGTATTATTTAAATCGGTCCATAACCTGATATAGCTGCCATATAAACCGATCTGCGGTCTTGACTTCTTGAACCTCTAGAGGACGCAATTATTATCCGATTTAGCTGAAATTTGGCATGAGTTTTTTTTGTTATGACTTTTGAGATGATGTCCTAAGTATGGTTCAAATCGTTCCATATCCGGGTATAGCTGCCATATAAACCGATCTAGGGTCTTGACTTCTTGAGCCTCTGCAGGAAGCAATTCCTATTCAATTTGGTCGAACTTTTGTACAATGGCTTCTCTCATGACCTTTGACATACGTGTCGAATATGGTATGAATCGGTTTATAGTCTAATACAGCTCCCCTATAAACCGATCTCCCTTTTTTACTTCTTCAGCTCCTAAAGTGCACAATTCTTACAAGATTTGGCTGCAATTTGACACAATGACTTCTACTATGGTCTTTAATATTCAATTCAATTATGGTCCGAAATGAACCATAGCTTGATATTGTTCCAATAACCTAGCAAATATTTTCGTTTATCCTTTGTTTGCCTAAAAGGAGATACTGGGGAAAGATAGCTCGACAAATGCGATCCATGGGGGAGGGTATATAAGATTCGCTTCGATTCGATTCGATTGTTTTCGCTTAAGATATGCTGCTAGTTTGCCTCAATCCCTATACCTCAACTTTATGAAAACTTAAATACTCAATAAATCCTAACTATAATCTATCGAATAACTTAATTTACAATAAATTATTGTAGACATTGTGTAATAAATCTTTGTTAAATGACATCAGTGTAATCAAAGAACATGTAGAACAAGTTTTATTGCAATACGTTTTACATACAAGCTGTACATCTTAAAGGCATTCTATTTTACAGAGAAACATGCACAGATTTTTAATTTTTATACTACTATTAAAAAAAAGTTTTTTTTTTGTGACAAAATTAGCCATATATAAGAAATTTAATGAGTTCATACAACATCACACAAACTCACTCGCATATCAAAGTTAAGTTGCCGTCGGCAATATGTTTTGCCATATCTAAATTTTTTCAAAAATTATTGTAGTTGTAGGATTTAAGCCCTCTTTCACTCTTGGCTCATTTATTATTTTATTGACAATTTCACAGTTTTATGTACTCAACGCCCATTTCCATGCCCAGGCCCAGGCCCAGTCCCAGTCCCATCCCCATTTGCAGCCTAACGTTTCAAGGTTGATTCCATTCCATTCGAATGACGTAATATGGGAGCGAGTATCTGGCTGTGCTGTTGTTGTAGTTTTTTGGATTTTTTGACGTTGCTGCTATGTTTTGGTTAAATATGACAGCAATTAAAAAACTATAAAATTTTTAAGACTTTTCTCTTCAGTTTGACACTCACAGTCGAGAATTACCTTTGGCCTCAAAGCGATGCGAAAGTCATTAAAAGTGGAAGCATAAACATGTCAACAAACCTGGAAAATAGATGAGGAAAAAGAGATATGATGCAACATTAGTGAAACGACTGTTGATATGGCAGAGAGCAACAATTAATGCTAAAAATAAAATTAGGAAAAATGTCATAAAAAACAACTGTGTGATTTTGTCTTCCGAAGTACCCCAAACGCTTGGCATACGTCAATTCTTAATGACAGCTTAATCAGAATGAATTCCCTGTTTCCAAAGCATGTTAGATTGGTCGAAGATATCAAGATATCATATGAGTGGCACGCACTGATCTGAAATGCCCGATCACAATTGCGCAGCTATTAAATGTGGGGAGTCTCACATGAGCTGGAATGGCTTACAGGCATGTTTTGGGCAAGCCAATTATTTTTTGGCACATATTTTGGACACTTACACATCAACTGAATTTCAAGTATGAATTATTTTGGACAACCTAACTACGTGATTGTACTGAAGAATTTTAAAAGCAATAAAATTCACTTTCAAAATCGATGAGGGAGGTCTAATAAAATAGCGCCACCAACGACCATTATGGAGTGCTAAAAGAATAATAATTGTAAATTATTTTTTATAGACTCTTGTCGATGTGTATTTTTGGTACGTTTGAAAATACTTCAAATGTTTGTCATACCTTAGCTAAACTAATAGAACAAAATATTTTGACTATGATTAAAGCCAATTAAGGTTTATTGTTCGCAGTACAATACAAAACTAAACGTTGACCCCTTACAGAACATCTTCTTCTATACGAAATTCAATTTGTGTTTGTTTGTCGGTTTGTTAGTCTGTTCTGTATAGACTCAAAAACGGCTGAACCGATTACCTTTTAATTCTCACAGATTGTATAGGTTGGTCTAGAATGAAACATAGGCTATATAATTTTTAGATATCAGAAGGGGGGCGGACCCTCCCCCTTACCACAAAAGTGTAAATTGTAAATGTGCCCATGAACATTTCATTAAGGAACAGGGGCAAACTTCTCACATATCAATGAGTGCAGTTCGATTCAAGTTGTTAAGCTCAATGATAAGGGGTCTCTTTTTTATAGCCGAGTCCGAACGGGATGCCGCCGTGCGATACCTCTTTTGAGGAGAAGTTTTTACATGGCATAGTACCTCACAAATGTCGCAAGCATTAGGAGGGGATAACCACCACTGAAAATTTGATGATGGTCTCGCCAGGATTCGAACCCAGGCGTTCAGTGTCATAGGCGGACATACTAACCTCTGCGCTACATCATATGAGTGCAGTCCAATTCAAGTTTTTAAGCTCAATGATAAGGGGCCACCTTTTTATAGCCGAGTCCGAACGGCGTGCCGCAGTGTGATACCTCTTTTGAGGAGAAGTTTTTACATGGCATAGTACCTCACAAATGTCGCCAGCATTAGAAGGGGATAACCACCACTCAAAATTTGATTATGATCTCGCCAGGATTCGAACCCAGGCGTTCAGCGTCATAGGCGGAAATGTTAACCTCTGCGCTACGGTGGCCTCCCCAAAAGTACTACCCAAAAATTAAAGTGGACCGATCGGGACAATATGGGATTCAAACGAAAGGTATGTTTGTAACACCACGAAATATGCTTCTAAGACCCCATAAAGTATATACAATATATTCTTGATCGTCACGACATTTTAAGTCGATCTTGCCATGTCCGTCCGTCTGTTTGTCGAAAGCACGCTAAAGCTAGCCGCTTGTAAGTTTGCACAAATACTTTTTATTAGTGTAGGTCGGTTGGGATTGTAAATGGGCCAAATCGGTTCATGGGTTGGTATAGCTGCCATATAAACCAAGAGAACGAATTTCATAATAAAAGTTGGGTCCAACTACCTGGGGGGGCGCCTCATTCCCAAAACCCCTTAAAAAAAAGTTTATTTGACGATCATGACAAGTGGGATTCAAATGAAAGGCATTCGGGGGTAGATTACGAATATGGTCAGGAAGTAGGAATAGGCTTTATAATTTATTGATAACGGAATGGGGCGGACCCTTCACCGTTACCCTAAAAACAACCCCAAATTCAAAAGTGAACCGATAAAGACAATATGGGTATCAAATGAAAAGTATGCGAGAGCAGATAACGAATCTAGCGAATGTCGAAGTATAGGGGGTCACCCCACTCCCACAAAAACGCCCAAAATGGGCACATTTTTCAATCACGGATATAAGGGACTCGGTTTGGTTGTTTCGTATAGACTGACAAACGGCAGAACCGTTTTTCTCGAAATTTTCGCCCAAAATGAGCACATTTGCCAATCACGGATATATAGGGGACTCGGTTTGCTTGTTCCGTATAGACAGAAAAACGGCAGAACCGATTTTCTCGAAATTTTCGCTTATTGTATAGGTCGGTCTGTGAGGAAACATAGGGTATATAATTTTCGGTATCGGAAGGGGGACGCACCCTCCCCCTTATGGCAAAAACACAACCCAAAATCAAAAATGGACCGATCCGGACAATATAGGTATAAAATGAAAGGTATTGGAGTCTAAGTACCAATCGGGCCGCCCCAACCCCAAAACTCCCTCAGACATATTTGTCATTCATTTCAATATGGGGCTCAAATGAAAGGTATTCGGAAGTAGAATCTGGCATACAAAATCAGATCTAAGTATAGGGTATCACGCCACCCCTCAAAAAGGCCATTAGACCCATTATGACTATATGATACTTGGGTGAGGCGATTTTCTTAAAATTTTTCATAGATTGTGTACGTTTGTCCGGAAGAAACATAGGCTATATAGTTTTAGATATCTGGTGGAGGCGGACCCTCCCCCTTACCCCCCTCCGATGGGCACAATAAGGGTATCAAATGCAAGGTATTGGAGACCAGAAAACGAATATGGTATTTAAATTTGGGTCCAAGTACCCAGCGGACCCTCCCAAAACCCCAAAACTCCTCTAAACAGATATATTCCAAGTTCATGTCAATATGGGACTCAAATGAAAAGTATTAGACGGTATATTACAAATATGGCATAAAACATTAGGTCCACGTACCACGCCCAAATACCCCCAAATAGGCATATTAGCCGACCATGGCTATATGGGACTCAATTGAATGGTATTAGGGAGTAGAATAAAAATTTGACGTTAAAATTTGCGTTCAAGTCTAGGTGGCGCTTGAGGTGGCATTCGAGAACTGGCGCTTGGATACAAATGCCAATACTGAACTGCTGCGCAAGCAGGCAAGATCTTCGTATGCCAATGTGCTTAGGCGCGAACAATTCCTTTACGAACAGCGTCTGCGTACTAAGGTTATTGCTTCTTCACGAGGAAGTAAGAGCTTTTGGTCGTTCGTGAAAAGGGTAAAGGGTAGTTCTTCATCTATTCCAACTCCAACTGATCAAAAGTTCACTGACCCGGATGATAAGGCTTGCCTGTTGACTGATATCTTTGCACGGAACTCTTCCCTGCCGGATACCAATCAACCTCCCCTCAATCGAAAATGTATATGGTGTCATGCTGCTTGTTGACACACAAACGATTCTCTGACTCATTTCGATCGTCTTTGTCTTTTAACGGTGTAGATGTTGAGCAATCAAAAGCTCTTGATGTTCTGTGTATGAAAATACAAAGTGATGTCCGTTGGGCTAAACATGTATTTGAAGTGTCGAAGGAAGCATTGAAGTTATTAGGCTTCCTGATCCTGATTTAGGCCTGATCTTCTTAACTTCTACACCACTTTCATAAGACAGAAAATGGGGTACAACTCACATGTATGGGCTGGAGCTTCAAAATAATCTCTGGAGCTACTGGACCATGTACAGAGGAGAGCGATGGCGTTGATTGGGGATAGTAGGATATCCAACTCTAGTGCCTCGCTTGAACATCGTCGTAATGTGGGTTATTTGGCGCTGTTCTATCGATACTTTAGTGGTGTGTGTTCGCTTGATATTCGTCTTCTTATTCCTGACGTAAGGATGTTTGTCAGGGATACTAGACATTCTAGGAACTCACACCCGTTTGTAATTTATTGGCCAGCGGACCGCACAATGCATGCCCCAAATATTTTTTCGAACTCGTGGAGTTAAAAGGGTAAGAATCGGGACGTTAATAAATCCCCGGGCCCGGATGTCATATCAAAACTTGTCTTGCGCACGTATTCCTCGAAGCTTGCTCGTCCGTTACGCAATCTTTTCAACCTTGCCTACTTTGTGGGAGTCTTTCCGGTGCTCCCATATATATGTTTCATCCGATATGGACTTTTAAGGCAGTATAAGCTACAATTTTGGTCAGATCTCTATAACTTGGGAGTGAGATATTATACTTTACATCCCTGATTAAGATATTGCTCTCATATGTTTGCTGTAGAAATCCAACATTTTTGATCTTAAGAAAATCTTACAAAGTTATATTCGATATTTCAATAGGAATGCAAAATTAAAGTCTAACTAGATTTGGAGATAAGTTCTATATTAAACAAGTAAAAGAGTGCTAAAAATCGTATATACCCTCCACCATGGATCGAATTTGTCGAGATCTTTTCCCGGCATTTCTTTTTAGGAAAAAAAAGAGGATAAAAGAAAAGATTTGCTCTGCTATTAGAGCGATATCAAGATATGGTCCGGTTCGGACCACAATTAAATTATATGTTGGAGATCTGTGTAAAGTGTCAGCCAATTCGAATAAGAATTGCGAACTTTGGGGGCTCAAGGAGTAAAATAGAGAGATCGATTTATATTGGAGCTGTATCGGGCATAGACTGGTTCAGATAATATTTAAAAATGATTGTCATGATAGGAATCGTCGTACAAAATTTCAGACAAATCGGATTATAATTGCGACCCCTAGAGGCTCAAGAAGTCAAGATCCAAGATCGGTTTATATGGCAGCTATATCAGGTTATGGACCGATTTGACCCATACTTGACACAGTTGTTGGATATCATAGCAAAATACTTCGTGCTAAATTTAATTCCAATCGGATAAGAATTGCGTCATCTAGAGCCTCAAGAAGTCAAGACCTATGATCGGTTTTTATGGCAGCTATATCAGGTTATGGACCGAAATGGCCCATTAACAATCCCAACTGACCTACAACAATAAGAAGTATTTGTTCAAAATTTCAGGCGGCTAGCTTTACGCCTTCGAAAGTTAGCGTGCTTTCGACAGACAGACGGACGGCGGACATGGCTAGATCGACACAAAATGTCGCGATGGTCAAGAATATATATACTTTAGGGGGTGTTAGACGCATATTTCGAGGTATTACAAACGAAATGACGGAATTAGTATACCCCCATCCTATGATGGAGGGTATAACAAGTAGTACGACTACTAAGTGGTGCAGTGTATTACATAGTCGTCTCCGCCCGACTTTTGCCTTTCCTTACTGGTTTTTATACCCTCCATCATAGGATGGGTGGAGGGTATAAAAATTCCGTCATTTCGTTTGTAACACCTCGAAATATGCGTCTAATACCCCCTAAAGTATATATGTTCTTGAACGTTACGACATTTTAAGTCGATTTAGCCATGTCCGTCTGTCTGTCCGTCCGCCCGTCCGTCTGTCTATCGAAAGCACGCAAACTTCCGAAGGAGAAAAGCTAGCCGCTTGAAATTTTGCAGAAATACTTTTTATTAGTGCAGGTCGGTTGGGATTGTAAATGGGTCAAATCGGTCCATGTTTTAATATAGCTGCCATATAAACCGGTCTTGGGTCTTGACTTCTTGAGCCTCTAGAGGGCGCAATTCTCATTCGATTTGACTGAAATTTTACACATGGTTTTTTGGTATCACTTCCAATAGCTGTGCTAAGTATGGTTTAAATCGATTCATAAACTGATATAGCTGTCATATAAACCGATCTTGGGTCTTGACTTCTTCAGCTTTTAGAGGGCATAATTCTTATCCGATTTGGCTGTAATTTTGCACTTGGTGTTTTGATATGACTTCCAACCACTGTGCTAAGTACAGTGAAAATCGGTTAGTAACCTGGTATAGCTGCCATATAAACCGATCTGGGATCTTGACTTTTTGGGCCTCTAGAGGGCGCCATTCTCATCCGATTTGGTTGAAATTTTGCATGAACTGTTTTGTTATGAATTCTAACAACTTTACTTAGTTTGGCGCAAATCGGTACATAAACTTTTATAGCTGTCATATAAACCGATCTTCTTGAGTCAATGGAGAGCGCAAGTTTTATCTGATTTGGCTGAAACTTTGCATGAGGTATTTTGTTATGACTTCTAACAACTGTACTTAGTTTGGCGCAAATCGGAACATAACCTGTTATAGCTGCCATATAAACCGATCTGGGATCTTGACTTCTTGGGCCTCTAGAGGGCGCTGTTATTATCCAATTTGGTTTAAATTTTGTACAACGGCTACTCCCATGACCTTCAGAATACTTGTGAAATATGGTCTGAATCGATCTATAGCTTGATACAGCTCCTATATAAACCGATTTTCCGATTTTGCTTCTTGGGCCCTTATAAGGTGCAATCCTTATCCGAATTACCTGAAATATTACACAATGACTTCTACAATGTTTAGCATTCATTTCATTTATAGTCCGAATCGGACTACAACTTGATATAGCTCCAACAGCATAACAGTTCTTATTCATTATTCTTAGTTTGTTTAAATAGAGATAACACGCAAAGAACTCGATAAATGCGATCCATGGTGGAGGGTATATAAGATTCGGCCCGGCCGAGCTAAGCACGCTCTTACTTGTTAATAATGCCATAGTTTCTACCCGTCAACTGTCAAGGAATAAAATCTTCAAAAGTGACAGCTAACGAAATACCGGATGATTCAAAACAACATCCGCAACAAACCCCTATAGTTATTTGAAATTGGTATCGAAAAATCTAATTCAACTCTATCTCCCAATATTCAACGAAATTTGATAAAAAAAAATTGGCCCAAGATATAAATATAAAATCTAGATAAAGTTCGGTTAAGTCAATCATAGAATGAAACCATCCATCCCATGGACAAAAATATACAGACAAACAGCCTTGTAATGTTATTTTTTTGAAGGTGATAACGATCAAGAATTTATTCAATTAACGTAGTCGTGCACCCATATTTCGGCGAGTTGAAAATGGCATGGAGAATTAATGAAATCTCAGAAATGGTTAAAAGAAAATAAGAAGTCTTCAATAGTATTAATTTAGAGGAAATACTCCATACATTGGGTTGCCCAAAAAGTAATTGCGGATTTTTTAAAAGAAAGTAAATGCATTTTTATTAAAGCTTAGAATGAACTTTAATCAAATATATTCTTTTACACTTTTTTTCTAAAGCAAGCTAAAAGTAACAGCTGATAACTGACAGAAGAAAGAATGCAATTACAGAGTCACAAGCTGTGAAAAAATTTGTCAACGCCGACTATATGAAAAATCCGCAATTGATTTTTGGGCAACCCAATATATTAATGTGTACTCTTTCTGTATGAATAGAAGTTTTTTAGAAAGTCTCATGGTCCAAATGATGTTCTTTCAATTCCAAAACATTGCTCAGTAAATGTTGAATTTTATATTTTTTTTATCAGTTTTGAAGACAATGTTTGGGTGTTTTTGGTTATGCCTTTATATCCCATTTTTTGGCTTAAATGGCGTGCCACACTCAATGCTTTGTGTGTATCACATAAACTTATAATTTCAACTCAATATGCACGGTTGGGGAGAAAAAACTACCCACTCGCCGCTTTTCCGGTCTAAGTCTCCTCAGCAAACAGCAACAGCAACAACGGCACAAATAACCTGATAAAAAAATCCAAGAAAATGTTGATGCAAAATCCAATTCTTGTTGGTTGGAAATTTAGAAAATTGCTTGGAGCGCCGCTATGCCACGCGCGATGAAGGCGAAATTCCCAGACTCACAATTAGAAGAAGCTCTGGTTTGGATTTTTTGCAGAGGAATGTGGTCTAGCGATGAGCGTCAGCGGTAGAGTAGTTCTCTCCCGAAAACCGCACCGCCAACAGCTCTGTTTGCGGGATCATAAATCGTCGTCAGCGTTGGCGAAGGCAGCATTGGCTGTGTGACTGCAACTGCGTGCTTACGCCGAAGAAAACACATGCGACGTAAACGATTGTGTGTTTGTGTGTGTGTGAACCATTATCAAAATTTGAATAGTTCATGTCATCTCTTTCACACACACAAGCATGGCTGCCATAAACTACACATATAGTTAGACGTTTTACTCTTAAGGCTTAGCCACCTTTCTATAGTTGCTAAAACCACTTTGTGTAGTGTGTTTGTCGGAAATGCCATCGCACGAAGGGCAAAGGGTGTAGGCAAAAACAAATATGGCAGGAAACAGGAAGGCATCCTGCTATGGCCTGAGTTAAAAACGATGCACTATAGGCAGCAGCAGGCCACACTGTTTGTTTTACTCTGACATATGCATGGCATTTTGTTTTTGCTGTTTTGTGTTTGTATTGCTTTGACTTTGCGCTGGCAACACGCCTACTCAGAGTGTGTTTTGGTTTGTTTTTGAATTTGATTTTGCTTTTATTTGTCATGGGCTGTGGCGTTGTGTGTTGTCTGTTTGCCTAACTCCTCCAAGACTCGATTTTTGCTTAGCTGGCTAATAACAATTTCGTTTTACTCTTTGTTCGGTATTTAAGAACAGCCGTCGCTATTTGAATTTATTTTGGTTGATTTTCATTGTTTTTTTTTCGTTTTGGTTTGCTTCGTTTTTCATTCTCATTCACTTGGCAGTTGTTGGGCTTTGGATGATTTTCCGAGGTTTTTTCTTTTTTTTTTGCAAAAGTTTTCTTCTAATACACACACTTTTGCCGCGATACGTGCAACAGAAACACCAGCCCCCGCCACAGAAGGAGGACGACGCCCTAAAACGCCTTAATACTGCTGGTATTGTTCTTTAAAATTTTTCCCATTCAAATTGTTGTTGGAGTTTTCATCATCATTGTTGTTGTTGCTGCTGCTGTTGTTATACTTTAGTTGCCATTTTAGACGATTTGGCAATTTTCCGTTGATTGGGTGCAGTTGATGTTCATCGTTCCGGTTTTTTTTTGTTTGGTTTGGTTTGGCCTCAGCTTTGCTGGTCTTAGCTTAAATTTAAAGTTTTTTGTGGCTTAAAATTAAAGAAAACATTATGAATGCATTGTAATGATCTCCAGCCGAGAAATGGAGAGAGGCAGGAGAAAAACTTCCAAGTGCTACCATTTCAAGCCTCAGTTGTGAGATTATCCAATTATCCTTTTATTATATCTTGAACATTGTGTGGCCCATAAATTATATGACCTTATACATTTATTTCATATTTTTTATATATCCCTCACGAAATCTGGAAAAGTCGATGGAACATCCGTAAACGCAAGCTATAAAATTTTGTTCCCGGTTTGAGAGGCGAAAATCAATTGAATTGTAGGAAAATCAATTCTAAAAATTAACAGAAAAAATGGAACATAAAATTAAAAGAAAGGCAGAGGATGCAAAAGCTGCTACACAAATATCTGTGGGAAAAGGATCAAAAGTTTGAGAGTTAAGTTCGGCATATTGAGAGAAATTCTATATCGAATATGGTGGATATATTCAAAGTGTTTAAATCCGGACCAATATTTTGCTAAAATAAAACAAACTCCCCGAGCAACGTAGTATCGAATAAAATAGGCAGGAAGGCACATTTTAGAGGTAAGCGTCTCCGTTTACGAAGCTGAAAGCCTGGCGAAAATATGAAAACCATTTTCTCAGCTATGGTTAGCCCCTCACTAATACTGGCGACATTTGTGAGGACTTTAGTTTCTCATTGCGCTCTTCGGACTCTGGTATATAGCAATTAGGTATTTTGTCATATGAATCTGATAGCACTCTTTTACATGAGGGCAGTGTCCCCTCTGTACCTTAACCCATTAACGACGAATGTGTAGAAAAATACCCAAGAATAGAGATGTCTTAGAAATATTCTCCAAATAGGAAAGAGGAGTTGTTATGCAATCAAGATGGGAATGAAGTGGATGAATGAAACAATTTAAGAAATTTTTTTAAGAAATAACCTCCCCCTTACCCTAATTTTCAAAAACGCCAGATCTAGAAGATGGATGGTGTGAATAAAGCGAAATTTTGTGTGCCATTTAAGGAAGGAAGGGCAAAAGTCGGGCGACTGTATAATACCCTACACCTACCCTATAAGTGCAATGTGGGACATATATCCAATTCTGAACCAATTTTCGTGAACCTCGGCGAGCAAATATGTTCATACTGTAAAAACTACGGTTGACAAATGACAACATTATGGCAAATTACCGAAAATCTGACGAACGTATACATGGGAGCTATAACTAACTCGGAACCGATTCCGAGCAAACTTCTCAGATAATGGGGTAGTAGTCGAGGAAAGCACTGTGCAAAATTTTGGCAAGATTGGTCACACAATACGCTTGCAGTGGCTCTTGGAGTGAAAATCAGGCGATATACATATATGACAGCTATATCTAAATCTAGGCCGATTTCCATGAAATTCACAAGTAATATTGAGAGATATAAGAAAATCCTTCCTGCAAAATTTCGACAGAATCGGTTAACAAATGATCACTTTTGTTTTTGCAATATTTCTCAAAATCGGACGAACATATATATGAGAGCTATATTTAAATATGAACCGATTTCGAGCAAACTCCTCAGATACTGTGGCAGTCGTCGAGGAAAGCTTTTTGCAAAATTTTGGCAAAATGGATCGATAAATGGGCTTGCTATGACTCTAGAAGTTATAATCGGGCGATATATATTTATGAAAGCTATATCTAAATCTGAACCGATTTCCATAAAATTCACCAGTAATGTCGAGTGTCGTAAAAATCCTTTCTGCCAATTTGGGCCAGATCGGTCCAGATTTGGATATAGCTGCCTTATAGACCGATCTCTCGATTTGAGGTTTTGGGGCCATTAAAGGCGCATTTATTGTCTGATGTCGCCAAAATTTGGGACAGTAAGTTGTATTAGGCTCTTCGACGTCCTTCTTCAATTTCGCTCAGATCGGTCCAGATGTAAATATAGCTGCCTTATAGACCGATCTCTCGATTTGTGGTTTTGGGGCCATTAAAGGCGCACTTATTGTCCGATGTGGCCGAAATTTGGGACAGTGAGTTGTGTTAGGCCCTTTGACTATATTCTTCAAGTTCGCCCAGATTGGTCCATATAGACCGATCTTTCAATTTAAGGTTTTGGGGCCATTAAAGACGCCTTTATTGTCCGATTTCGCCGAATCGACTTAAAATTTCAAAACGATCAAGAATATATGTATGTATACCTTGTGAGGCCGTTCAAATGATAGCTTGCTTTTGCACAGGACGGACGTGAATGACTAGGTTGAAAATCATATACGGAATGTCGAAGGAAGTATATTCCATAATATGACCACCGTAGCGCAAAGGCGAGCTTGTTCACCAAGAGGCTGGAGGCATGGGTATGAGTCCTGGCCAGAATATTAGAGAAAACTTTGGGCGGTGCTTATCCCCTCCTAATGCTGGTGACATTTGTAAAGTACTAAGCCATGTAAAAACGTGTCTCCCAAGATGTCTCTTTCCATTAATCGGAATTAAACTTGAATCGGAATGTTCATGGGCGAATTTGAAATTTGCAATCGATAGTGGAGGGTATAAAAATACTTCGCGAATATAAAAGCTCTAAATAATGAATTTATGAACGTTCTGGATCGCAAAAGAGCTATCAACGCCTATGCAACTACCAGGAGGAATGGGCCGGAGTTCTGCAGTTGATAAACTTAATAAAAGACGCGAAACATGGACATTAGACATGGACATTAAGAGGCTATAGCAAGAATGCCTGTGACCTAAGCTAGCTCACGAACTTTCAATACCATTTTTTCGATTTGCTTAACAACTTGTGGTGTAGCAACCCAACTTCAAGGTTGTAAACGAAGGCCCAGACTCCCCAAGAGTAGAATCTAGCTCTGTTTTTGTATTGGTTGGCCTGAGACCTTCCAAACGAAAGTATGTTCTACTGAAAATCCACTGGACAAAATTCCGAAGACTTGGGCAAGATACTTTGAATTGTATACAAGACAACAATGTCAACAAGATTACGACTCCAATAGTGGGATCTTTTAAAGATAGTTATCTTCTACGAGAAAGGAGATCAGCCCAAGAAAAACCCTGAATGGCCGGGGAGATTTGTGACATTGGAAATAGGTCCGCCGACTTTACAACAAAGCAAGTCGTAAAAAATCAGAAGTTTATTGAGATGTGTATTACACACGGAAGCTTTAATGTGAACACCTGGACGCTTTTATGTGGACAAGTCAATAGTGTTAATAAAAAGTTAGTAGACCAGATGGGATTGAGAGCCGAAACAATGGAGGACATGTTGAGGCTTATAATAAAAACGGATTTTCCACATATACAACGGGACTCATGGAGACACCGAAATGTTGGAATAGTAAAGTTAGCTGAAGGTTTATCATTAAATAATTTGTGCTAAAGGAAGGCTTAAGGAGCTTCTAAGCATTTTAGTCAACCGCACCTATTGGAATTTTTCCGGCGTTAATACAGAAGAAGGCTGACTATCTGTTCGCTTTTTTCACAGCGTGCATAGGACTTGCAGATACTTCAAAAGCCTGGCAGGAGGCAAGGGTGTAATTTATACCCAAGCCAGGCAAGGCAAGGTAAGTTATACGACACAAAAGGCTACAGACCTATTCTATTCAAAACCATGGAACATATTGGGGTTACCATGATAAAAAAATGAACATCCAGTGAATTGCTAATGTAAAAACAGCATGCCTTTGTCAAGGTAAGTCGGTGAACACTGCCCTTCACGAGGTTATCCAAATAGAAGAATCCATCGATGCGACGACATACACATTGGCGGTATGCATTGACATCGAGGGTGCTTTTAACACTAATCCAAACTTTAGACCAGTAACGAGTGGACCGTGCCCTTAGAGACTGTCTCATATAAACCATATGCCAAGGAACAGGTTGATAAATTGTGAGCCCATGACATAAAGATAAGAGAGAAGGTGGCACAGGGCATTCCATAGGGCGGCATTTTATCGCCACTCTGGGTGACCACCATAAATAACATACTACGGATGCAGATTAAGGTGCGATTTGAACCAGTATGTTATGCCTACCAACGTACGGCTCTTGAAGCCTTCAATATTATGGCCGATGAGTTATTCTAACCAAATGGGGAAGCGCGTCCAGAGTACAATAGTTGGTCATTGTCGATCATTGAGCTCGTCTCGAAAGCCCAACTGGTCATCTATTTATTGGGTTGCCCAAAAAGTAATTGCGGATTTTTTAAAAGAAAGTAAATGCATTTGGGCAACACAATAGAACCATCAGTGTAGAAGTCTATGTAACTTCTATTACCAGGGATATCGCAGTACCAATCTGTCCTATCAGAAATAGTGGTACAGTATTTTTTAATAAAAAACAGTTCAAGCAGGGTGAATCCACATTGGCTGGAACATCGGATATTGTATCAAGGAAAACACAGTGTCCGTAAATTTTAGTGCTATATAAAACAGTGGAGTATGGTCCAAATCGGTCCATAAACTGATAGAGCTCTCATATAAACCTATCTCCCAATTTAATAACTTGAACCTCCAGAGGATGCATTTATTATCCGATTTGGCTGAAATTTTGAACAATGAGTTTTGCTAAGAATTTAAAAAACTCCGCCAAGTATGGTTCAAATCGGATTACAACCTAATGTAACTCCCATATAAACCAATCTCTTGATTTGAGTGCTTAGTCTACACAAGTCGTTTACTTTGACTTACGACTTTATCCCTGAATTGTGTTTTTAAACTCTCCACCATGGGATGGGGGGTATACTAATTTCGTCATTCTATTTGTAACTACTCCAAATATTCGTCTGAGACCCCATAAAGTAGATATATTCTTGATCGTCGCGACATTTTATGTCGAACTAGCCATGTCCGTCCGTCCGTCCGTCCGTCTTTCTGTCGAAAGCACGCTTACTTCCAAAGGAGTAAAGGTAGCCGCTTGAAATTTTGCTCAAATACTTCTTATTAGTGTAGGTCGGTTGGTATTGTAAATGGGCCATATCGGTCCATGTTTTGATATAGCTGCCATATAAACCGATCTTGGGTCTTGACTTCTTGAGCCTCTAGAGTGCGCAATTCTTATCCGATTGGAATGAAATTTTGCACGACGTGTTTTGCTATCATACCAAACAAATGTGCCAAGTATGATTCAAATCGGTTTATAACCTGATATAGCTGCCATATAAACCGATCTTGGGTCTTGACTTCTTGAGCCTCTATAGGGCGCAATTCTTATTTGATTTGAATGAGTCTTTGTACGTAGTATTTTGTTATGATATCCAACAACTGTGCCAAGTATGATTCAAATCGGTTCATAACTTGATATAGCTGCCATATAAACCGATCTTGGGTCTTGACTTCTTGAGCCTCTAGAGTGCGCAATTCTTATCCGATTGGAATGAAATTTTGCACGACGTGCTTTGTTATGATATCCAACAGCTGTGCCTAGTATGATTCAAATCGGTTTATAACCTGATATAGCTGCCATATAAACCGATCTTGGGCCTTGACTTCTTGAGCCTCTAGAGTGCGCAATTTTATCCGATTGGAATTAAATTTTGCACGACGTGTTTCGTTATCATATCAAACAAATGTGCCAAGAATAATTCAAATCGGTCCATAACCTGATATAGCTGTCATATAAACAGATCTGGGGACTTGACTTCTTGAGCTTCTAGATGGCGCAATTCCTATCCGATTTGGCTGAAATTTTGATATAGCTGCCATATAAACCGATCTGGGATCTTGACTTCTTGAGCCTCTAGAGGTCGTAATTATTATCCGATTTTGTACGACGGTTTCTCTCATGACCATCAACATACGTGTTTATTATGGTCTGAATCGGTCTATAGCCCAATACAGCTCCCATATATATCGATCTCTCTTTTTTACTTCTTGAGCCCCCAAAGGGGGCAATTCTTATTCGAATTGGCTGACATTTTACACAGGTCTCCAACATATAATTTAATAGTGGTCCGAACCGGACCATATCTTGATATCACTCTAATAGCAGAGCAAATCTTTTCTTATATCCTTTTTTGCCTAAGAAGAGATGCCGGGAAAAGAACTCGACAAATGCGATCCACGGTGGAGGGTATATAAGATTCGGCCCGGCCGAACTTAGCACGCTTTTACTTGTTTCCGTTTTACTTACTTCCTGCGTTTATGTTGAGTTTTGGTTTTTTGGTGTATTCAGGGGACTATTGTAGAATTTTCCGTCGAACTTTTTTGTAGAATATTTTGAAACGCTAGAATCCCAGTATAATGGAGTTTTTAACCCATGTTTCCAAAAAGGAGCCAAAAAATCATTTTTCACAAAATAATCCAAAATATCGAAATGGTGCAAGTTCGTCCAGCTAAAATTTAACTTTTTTAACTCGGGGCATTTTACTGAAGAACACTGAAAAATAATAAGGGCAAACCAAGTCGTCCGTTTTTCGATACACTCTGCTGAAAATTTCAATTTGACAGTTATGGCTTAATGTTTGCCTCTTCTTTAAAACCAACGGTACTAACCAAATGAGCTTTCAGTTATGTTCCCTTTAAAATTTTCAGCTATTTTGGTACCCCAATTATAAAAAATCTTTTTGATTACATAAACAAAAATTCAACTTTTTGGGGAAAAAATGTTGCACTTATTTGTTAAAACCTCTTCGAAAACATCGATTAGTTGAAGAGGGATCTCTATTGTAAATATTTTTGTTAAATCTTAACGGTTTTCTTAAAAGGTTTGCAAAGAATTTCATAACAATTTTTATTTTCAATGTTTTTAGTGGAATGTTCATGGGCAAAATTTGCCCATAACTATGGCAATACTGTGAATCGTAAGGATAATTCACCAGGTTCAAGGAACATGTCTTTGCGATGAGGGACACGCCCACCAGGGCATAGAAGACTATTCTAGATATTAGACCCATAGATATATGGATTAAGTGTGGGGCAACCACTGCGACTTGGAGACTTAAGGTGATGGGAGAATGGATAGAGGATAGAAGCAAGTTACACCTTCGCGGTATAATCGAAACGACGATAAGAAGCCTGGATGGAATGAAAGAGGTTTCCGATCAGAAACCTGAGACAACCCTTGAGTTCCAGTGCGAAGCATTGCTGCCGGCGGCACTTTCTTGGAATGCGGCGGCACTTGCGGACAAAGTGGGCCTGGTGGTCTGGTGGTATAGTTTTAACGCGAGGACGCCGAGTGTGAACATCTTAACGGACAGTAAATTGGCCATCATTGCAATAAGAAGCAGGAAGGTAAGGTCACTAAAAGTCTTGAACGTAAAAAGGCGATTAAAGCCTTCTCCGAGTATTGGACGACCCACGACGGTAAGGTCACGAACACTCTTGTGGTGTAAGAAGGCTTCTCCTTGTCGGAGGTTGGCACGATTCTCGGTAGGACGACGAAAATCCTATGAGAAGCAATTAACGCCAATGCAACATGTCGCCCAATCCGTTTAATATGGGTGGGGGAGTGCTGTGCCGTTTGGACTCAGCAAAAAAACGAGGTCAATTATCTTTGAGCTAAATTCTAATCATGCTCCATTCATTGATATGAGAGAAGTATTCCCTATTCATTAATGGAATGTTCATAGAAAAATTTATATAAATTATTAAAAATTTATATAAATTATTATAACTATTATTCGACACTTGTGCCAAGAATGATACACTTAGGCCCATCTTTTTATATAGACCGATTACCCGATATTATTTCCTTAAGGCCCAGAGGCGTACTTTCTCATAGATTTTGAATGGATTTTCAATAGTGGATTAAATCAACACCTGCTGATATAGGTACATTTTTCGTTGCATTCGCTACTACAGGCAATAATTGTGGAAAACGATTTTCTACCATCATGTTCTAACCGAACAAAAAATATACTCAAAAACTGAATTAAAGCAATTTTAAAGAACATCTAATCTAGCAATGCCTTTGTTCCAATATCCATTCGCATTACCATTATTCTCCAATAGCTCTCTTTTCATCCTGTTCTTATCTCGTCATCATCTGTGTTATTGATAAAGCTTTCTTACCTCCCCATTCGCCCCCCTCATTGAGACTTCAATGGCATTGTCAACTCCAACTCTAGTTTCATCCCCCTTACTTTTTACCATTTCCAGTTACCTTCTTTGCCCAACTCCTTTGTATTTAGTTGGTAACATCATTATTCTCATTGCGTATGCAATTGATGCAGCTGTTGCCCCATCAGTGTTGGAAACTCTCGCTGCTGTCATCAGTACCCAAAAAGTCCTGAGGAATACTTTTTCTTCATTGAAGCGAAAAGCGAAGTTAGTGCTATTTTGCTTTGGGGACTATTGAAGTATGGCACCATTGAGATGGGGTCTTGCGTCAGCACATGGCAACTGCAAATGAATTGGGAGATGCTTAAAACGAATAACAAATGTGCTATAACCCAATTTACAAGAGTGTTAAGACGATAGTTTGAAATTCATTACCTGTGTGGCTCGGACATGAAATACTAATCATAGATGCATAGCAATGTGCTCGGATTCGATTCACACTATAGGCTTTGCTCGTCGCTACTGTGGGTTCATAGTGATCTAAAATTTTCTTAAGTAAGTTTGGTTACTGGTTACTGTCCTAACCTTACCTAGGTACAATCTCTTTTATAAAACACTTCCCAGTTAAATTTTAAATAAAACAAGTAAAAGAGTGCTAAGTTCGGCCGGGTCGATTCTTGGATTTTGCTAAAATATGGGTGCTATATCTGATTATAGACCTATTTGGACCTTACTTGGCACAGTGGTTGAAAGTCATAACAAAACACTATATGCGAAATTTCATGCAAATCGGATAAAAATCGGAGCGTGTTAGGACCAAAGAAGTCAGAGTCAGAGGTATATCAGGTTATAGACCGATTTGAACCGTACTTAACACAGTTATTAAAAAGTCATAACACATTACTATATGCAAAATTTCATCCAAATCGGGCAGAAATTGCGGTATCCAAGGGTTCAAGAAGTTAAATCGGGCGATCGGTTTATATGGGAGCTATATCAGGTTATTGACCGATTTGGAACGTACTTGGCACAGTTGTTGAAAGTCATAACAAAACACTATGTGCTAAATTTCAGCCAAATTGGACAACAATTGCAGCTTCCAGGGGCTCAAGAAATCAAATCGTGAGATCGGTTTATATGGGAGCTATATCAGGTTATTGGCCGATTTGGACCGTAGTTGACACAGATGTTAGAAGTCATAACGGAATACCACACGAAAATTTTCAGCCAAATCAGACAAAAATTGCGGCATTCAGGGGCTCGAGAAGTCAAATCGGGAGATCGGTTTATATAAGAGCTATATCAGGTTATGGACCGATTTGGACCGTAGTCGACACAGATGTTAGAAGTCATAACGGAACACTACACGAAAAATTTCAGCCAAATCAGACAAAAATTGTGGCATTCAGGGGCTTGAGAAGTTAAATCGAGAGATCGGTTCAAATGGGAGCTATTTCAGTTAATGGACGGATTTGGACCGTACCTAACACAGTTGTTGAAAGTCATAACGAAAAATTTCAGCCAAATCAGACAAAAAATGCGGCATTCAGGGGCTCAAAAAATTAAATCTGGAGATCGGTCTATATGGCAGCTATATCTAAATCTGAACCGATATGGCGTATTTGCAATCCCCAACGATCTACGTCGATATTAAATATCTGTGCGAAATTCCAAGTAGCTAACTTTACGTGTTTGACCTCTATCGTGATTTCATGGCTAGATCATAATGATAATTATGGGGTGTTAGACGAATATTTCGAGGTGTTACAAACGGATACCCCCATCCAATGGTGGGGGGTATAAAAATCATAGGTATTCCCAAATCGTTTAGATGAAAATTTCAATTTATATGTATTTGGTTGCCCAAAAAGTAATTGCGGATTTTTTAAAAGAAAGTTAATGCATTTTTAATAAAACTTAGAATGAACTTTAATCAAATATACTTTTTTTACACTTTTTTTCTAAAGCAAGCTAAAAGTAACAGCTGATAACTGACAGAAGAAAGAATGCAATTACAGAGTCACAAGCTGTGAAAAAATTTGTCAACGCCGACTATATGAAAAATCCGCAATTACTTTTTGGGCAACCCAATATATAGACGAAAGAATGTTTTGTTTTCCGATTAGACAGTGACCTGTCATGACGGACACAACGACTGAGACGTCTGTTCTAGCCAGTGACAAAGTGGTAGACCTCTTCAAGTCTAGATAAGGCCACATAGTTTTGGAATGCTCACAGCCCCCTCTTTGTGACCATCTATCATTCGTTGTCCTTCAGGCCTGGTCCTGAAAACTAAGGCAAAAGAGGCATACCCAAAGACTCCAGTATCACTGGAATGGGTAGGGATAGTTCCTAGTCTCGCAAGCTCGTCCCCGTTACAATTCCCTGGGATATTTCTGTGGCCCGGTACCCAGAACAGGTGAATTTTGAACTGTTCAGCCATCTCGTTGAAATATATAAGAGGACGGGTTTTGTGTTCAGAACAGGAACCCGACGACGGACCCATCACCGATTTAAAGAAGAAGCAAAATCGGGAGATCTGTATATAGGGGAGCTGTATCAAGCTATCGATCCATTCAGACCATCTTGGACACGTATGTTTAAAGTCATGAGAACAGCTGTTGTACAAATTTTCTGCATCGGATGAGAATTTGGCCCTCTAGAGGCTCAAGAAGTCAAGATCCCAGATCGGTTTATATGGCAGCTATATCAGGTTATGAACCGATTTGCGCCATACTTAGCGCAGTTATTGGAAGTCATAACAAAACACCTCGTGCGAAATTTCAGCCAAAGCGGATGAGAGTTGCGCGCTCTATTGGCTCCAGAAGTCAAGATCCATGATCGGTCCATGTTTTTATATAGCTGCCATATAAACCGATCTTGGGTCTTGACTTATTGAACCTCTAGAGGGCGCAATTCTCGACTGATTTGGCTGAACCGATTTTCTTAAAATTTTCACAGATTGTGTATTTTTGTCTGCAAGGAAACATAGGACCAAAAGTAGACCGATAGCCACAATATGGGTATCAAATGAAAGGTATTGAAGACTAGAATACGAATGAAGAATTTAAGTTTGGATCCAAATTCCCGGTGGGCCGCCCAAACCCCAAGACTGTAACTGAAAAGTACTCGGCACTGGATTAGAAATATGGCAAAAAAATTGGGTCCAAGTAATGGGAGGTCGCCCCACCCGTAAATAACCCCAATTGGACATATTAGCAGACCATGGCTATATGGAACTTAAATGAAGGGTATTTAGGAGTAGTAGACGAATATGACTTGCGTTCAAGTCTAGTTGGCTCTTTTCTTCCAAAAAATACTTCAGATAGGTTAATTGACCAGTTATGACAATATGGAACTCAAATGAACAGTATTTAAGAGTAGAAAACGAATTTGATATCTATTTTCAGGGCAAGGTTCCGGTGGCCGCCCCATCCCCAAAACACCCTCCAAACGGTTTATATTTACCGACCATGGTTGCATGGGGCGCCAATTAAAGGGATTTGGGAGTGGAACACCAAAAACAAAAAATGGTTTCTATTGTTGGGATCGGATGCCTCGAAAGCTGCCCAAAACCCGCCAAATGCATATATAGACCAATCACGACAATATAGAGCTCAAACGAACGGTGCTTGAGGGAAAAAAACAAATTTGATATGAAATTGAAGAATCATGTGTTCTTCCTTCCTAATCGGACGTATGTACCGACCGTTGCAATACGTGACTTATATAAAAGCTATTTGGTAGTAGAGTACGAAATTGATACTCATTTTTGGGACAAAGACCCTGGGGTCTACCCCACCCTCAAACATAACTAATTTACCGATCATGCCAATATGGGGCTCATATGGGGTATCTGGAAGTAGTACACGAATTTTTTTATACCCATCACCGACGGATGGAGGCATATTCATTTTGTCATTCCGTTTGCAACACATCGAAATATCTATTTCCGACCCTATAAAGTATATATATTCTTGATCAGCGTAAAAATCTAAGACGATCTAGACATGTCCGTCCGTCTCTCCGTCTGTCTGTTGAAATCACGCTACAGTCTTCAAAAATAGAGATATTGAGCTGAAACTTTTCACAGAATATTTTTTTGTCCATAAGCAGGTTAAGTTCGAAGATGGGCTATATCGGACTATATCTTGATATAGCCCCCATATAGACCGATCCTCAAATTTAGGGTCTTAGGCCCATAAAAGCCACATTTATTATCCGATTTTGCTATAATTTGGGACAGTGAGTTGTGTTAGGCCCTTCAATGTCTTTCGTCAATTTGGCTCAGATCGGTCCAGATTTGGATATAGCTGCCATATAGACCGATCCTCCGATTTGGGGTCTTAGGCCCATAAAACACGCATTTATTGTCCGATGTCGCCGAAATTTGGGACAGTGAGTTAAGTTAAGCCCCTTGACACACTTCTGTATTATCGCACAGATCGGTCCAGATTTGGATATAGCTGTCAAATAGACCGATCTCTTAATTTCAGGTTTTGGGGCCATAAAAAGCGCATTTATTGTCCGATGTTGCCGAAATTTGGGACAAAGAGTTAAGTTAAGCCCCTCCACATATTTCTGCTATGGGACATAAGGTATGAGTTTTGCACCGGATTATGACGAAAGGTGGTTTACATATATACCCGAGGTGGTGGGTATCCAAAGTTCGGCCCGGCCGAACTTAACGCCTTTTTACTTGTTTTTACTTTAAGGTTCAAGTGTCTGGATGGCCAACCCACCCCCGAAATACCCCCTATACCGGAAATATTTACCAACACGGTAATATAGGGCACAAAAGAAAAACATTTGGGAGTAAAGTAAAAATTTGCCCAGGAACCGAGTAAGAGCAAACTTCTCACACATCAATGAGTGTTTTCCGATTCAAGTTTAAACTCAATGATATAGGACCATTTTTATAGCCGAGTCCGAACGGTGTTCCGCAGTGCGATTTCTCTTTGGAGACAATTTTTTACATGACCATGCATGGCATGGTACCTCACAAATGTCGCTAGCATTAAGAGGGGATAACCACCTCTTTAAGTTGTTTCCGATATTCTTGCCAGGATTCTAAAGCAGGCTTTCAGCATCATAGGCGGACTTAGGATACAGTGGCACGAATTCGATATCCACATTCAGGGCGAAGTGTACCCACCCTAAACACATATAAAAGAGATAAAGAAGACGCAGCGGAGCGGGTTTGATTCGGCTTGTTAAATATATAATCCCTGTTTTCCGGTATAGCTTACATGTTGCGCATAGAAGACTTATTTTTCAGATTTTCGGATATGAAATCTTTTCCCAGCTACTGTAAAATGTTATGCGGAGTGGTTGGTGGTTTTTCATTTCATTAAAAGCGGCTCCTACCGCAATGGCTGATTCAATCATATGTAACTCTGTCGATGGAAGTGACACCAAAACACTACGTGCAAAATTTCAGTCAAATCGGACGAGAATTGCGCCCTCTAGATGCTTAAGAAGTCAACGGTTTATATGGCAGCTGTTGTTGGAAGTGATACCAAAACACCGTGTGCGAAATTTCAGTCAAATCGGATAAGAATTGCGTCCTCTAGAGGATCAAGAAGTCAAGACCCAAGATCGGTTTATATGGCAGCTATATCAGGTTAAGAACCGATTTGCGACATACTTAGCAAAGTTATTGGAAGTCATAATCAAATCGGATGAGAATTGCGCGCTCTATTGGCTCAAGAAGTCAAGACCCAAGATCGGTTTATATGGTAGCTATATCAAAACATGGACCGATTTGGCCCATTTATAAGCCCAACCGACCTACACTTAAAATAAGTTTTGTTCTTCTTTCAAGCAGCTAGCTTTACTCCTTCGAAAATTAGAGTGCTTTCGACAGACAGACGGCCGGTCGGACAGACGGACGGACATGGCTAGATCGACTTCGAATGACATGACGATCAAGAATATATATACTGTATGGGGTCTCAGACGCATATTTCAAGGTGTTACAAACAGAATGACGAAATTAGTATACCCCCATCCTATGGTGCAGTGTATAATATTGGGTTGCCCAAAAAGTAATTGCGGATTTTTTTAAAAAGAAATTAAATGCATTTTTTATAAAAACTAGAATGAACTTTAATCAAATATACTTTTTTTACACTTTTTTTCTAAAGCAAGCTAAAAGTAACAGCTGATAACTGACAGAAGAAAGAATGCAATTACAGAGTCACAAGCTGTGACAAAATTTGTCAACGCCGACTATATAAAAAATCCGCAATTACTTTTTGGGCAACCCAATAACAAGAAATAGTATCGTCTATGAGGGTTGCTATTCATATTTAGGATTTTTCGATGCAAAACGATTGCGATATTCATGCAAAATATGACAAAGTGTAAATGATCCAGCAAACAACAAGGAGTTAGTTAGTAGTTCACATTAATACGAGTCAAGTTGATCCTGGCAATCAACGTCTGACAATGTCCTGTTGGTTTGCTTAAGTAGCAAGTTTTAGTGTTTAACTCATAGAAACAATTCTCATATCATTCTCAATTTGGGGTAACTAACGCAAATGATTTGTACTTTTTTCAGTGTACAAGTTGCCTAAAAATCTCTTTAACTCGTTAGATATACATATGACTGGAGGTCATTAACAACGAGCAGTATAATATAAAAAATATTACAATAATCTTAATTATGAAAGTTTCCTTTGGCAATTGTTGCAAACGCTAAGACAATGCCGTTATTTGCTGCTCTTATCGCTGTAGGTGATTTAAGTAAAAAAAGAAGAATACTTATTTCAACAGTGTATTGTGCGAGATGTTTTTTTTTATCATTGCTGCTGCTGCTGCTGCTGAAACTATGGTTGAAAGTTTTGTCTTCTGTCATTGTTAGTCTTTTGTTCCGTTGAAAATGAGAATATCCTTGGCATGAAATCCTGGAATTTTTTTTTCTTTATAAATTCTATGCCATTGCTGCTGCTGCTGCCATTGTAGTATGAGACTGCGATTGTAATCACGCTTGAATTGATTGCGTCTTTTTTTCAGTGGCCTTCGTTTCAGTTTTTGTGTTTTTCTATAAAAAGGATTTTTGCAGTCCGTTCTTTTCCATTTGTTACTTCTTTTTCTTTTAAAAACTACACCCTTTTTCTCTTTAGTTGTTTTTTTTTTAATATTTTCCCTTTTTTAAAGGCCTTCAATGTCCTTCAAGTAAATTGCAGTTTTTTATTGCTTTGCAATTAAGTACACATAAAGGTTTGTGTGTTTATACCTTTCCTAAGACCACCTTTTTAGCCTTTCCACATCTATCCTTTATGCATTGGCATGACTAGTATGCCTCTCTGTGTCGATGTTTGTGTGTGAGTGCCTATATCCTTGAGTCACTTTATGCATTTGCCTGTCTGCTGGTTAGAGTGTGCATTTATCTTAAAGGACTCTTACGTTGCACTTGGATGCATTCAATGCACTCGCACTCGCTCTAACACCAGCTATGAGGGGTTTTTCTTTCTGTTTGTCCGTCCCTTCGTCCGCGTTCATCCATGCAAATTGGCAGTAAATTTAAAAGGTAAATTTCCCTTAAGGTGACATGAAAATGAAGATAAGCGATGCACTTTCATAATTTCTTTGAAAGCACGTATTTTATCTTTTACCCCTTAAGCCTTGAGTGCACCATGAAGAAATTGCAAAATGAATGGATTTTTCTTCAACGTGTTTAATTAAATTGAAAAATGGTTTAGCTTTCATTGGAGAGTGATGATAAGGAACAAGAAAATGCATGGTTTAGGGGTAAACAAATTCAACTTCAGTGCAACAAACGAATTGAAGAAGATTTAGCCGGGACACAAACCAATAGGCAAATACAATATCCACGAATGCCAAATAGACGACATATATGGAGGCTATACCTAAATCTGCTCGGATTTAAGAGTTTTCTAGATCGATATCGACATAGCAGAAGTAGAAGCGCATATCGGATGCAAAGTTATGAATTTGAGCTATATTTAAATCTGATTCCATTTCGAAGAAATTTTTCAGCGATATTGCGACTTCAAATACTGCCATAAAAGCGGATAAAGGACGATGGAAATTTGTATATAAGAAGTACTATATCTAAGTTTAAAGCGATTTTTTCCAAAATCATTAGAATTCGCCATTGTATGGGTTCAATTCGCCATGGGTCCAATGTTTACTTTCGGAGCCAAAGAGTCCATTTTTGAATTTAGCAATCTTCAAAAAGTAAAAACTCTGTTTTATGCCTATGAGTATGGAGAGCCCAAAAACAAAATATTAAGCCAAGGTGGCAACTCTGTAGTTAGAAACCATCTGGTATAGATGTCGTTAGTTGTTGTGACCAATTGTTTGATATTTTAAACGAAATTATAATAAAATAAATATTTGAGTAATTAAGAGCGTGCTAAGTTCGACCGGGCCGAATCCTATATACCCTCCACCATGGATAGCATTTGTCGAGTTCTTTGCGCGGTATCTCATTTTAGGCAAAGAAAGTATAATGAATAAGAATTGTTATGCTATTGGAGATATATCAAGTTATAGTCCGTTTCGGACCATAAGTGAATTGAATGTTGAAGACCAAAGTAGAAGTCATTGGGTAATATTTCAGTCCATTCGGATAAGAACTGCGTCTTGTAGGAGATTAAGATCCGATTATGCCGCGCAAAGAACTGCGCAAGTCGGATTATATCGGAACTTTATCAGGCTATATATCGATTAAGACCATATTAGACACGTGTTTTGAAGGTCATGGAAGAAGCCGTTGTACAAAATTTCAGCCAAATTGAATGAGAATTGCGCCCTCTAGAGGCTCAAGAAGTCAAGATCCCAGATCGGTTTATATGGCAGCTATATCAGATTATATACTGATTTGCGCCATACTTAGCACAGTTATTGGAAGTCATAATAAAACACCTCATGCAAAATTTCAGCCAAAACGGATGAGAATTGCGCCCTCTAGAGGCTCAAAAAGTCAAGATCCCAGACCGGTTTATATGACAGCTATACCAGACTATGAACCGATTTGAATCATACTTAGCGCAGTTGTTGGAAGTGATACCAAAAGACATTGTGCAAAATTTCTGCCAAATCGAGAATTGCGCCCTCTAGAGGTTCAAGAAGTCAAGACCCAAGATCGGTTTATATGGCAGCTGTATCAAAATATGGACCGATTTGAACCATACCTAACGCAGTTGTTGGAAGTGATACCAAAACACTACGTGCAAAATTTCAAATCAGATGAGAATTGCGCCCTCTAGAGGTTAAGAAGTCAAGACCCAGGATCGGTTTATATGGCAGATTTATCAAAATATGGACCGATTTGAATCATACTTAGCACAGTTGTTGGAAGTGATACCAAAAGACCTTGTGCAAAATTTCTGCCAAATCGGATGAGAATTGCGCCCTCTAGAGGTTAAGAAGTCAAGACCCAAGATCGGTTTATATGGCAGCTATATTAAAATATGGACCGATTTGGCCCATTTACAATACCAACCGAACTACTCTAATAAAAAGTATTTGTGCAAAATTTCAAGCGGCTGGATTTACTCCTAAGTTAGAGTGCTTTCGACAAACAGACGGACGGACATGGCTAGATCGACTTAGAATGACATGACGATCAAGAATATATATGCTTTATGGCGTCTCAGACAAATATTTCGAGGAGTTACAAAAAGAATGACGAAATTATTATACCCCCATCGTATGGTAAAGGGTATAACAAGTTAAAAGGCAATAAGTTCGGCCGGGCCGAACTTTGGATATCCACCACCTCGGGTATATATGTAAACCCCCTTTCGTCACAATCCGGTGAACATTTTATAATTTATGCACCCATATTCGGCACAGACATTGAGGGGTCTCATAAATATAAGTCACTGTTCAATTTTGTAGAACAAAATTTTGGTCTTTTGTCAGCTATATCCAAATATAAACCAATCTGAACTATAAAGGACATGGATGTCGAAAAGCCTAACATAAGTCACTGCGTCAAATTTTAACGCAATCGGCTAATAAATGCGCTCGAAAGTTTTTTCTATATGGCACTTATATCACGGGAGACCTAAGACAACTCACTTTTTCAAATTTCAGTGAAATCGGATAAAAAATAAAGCTTTGATGGGCTTCAGACCCTATATCGGGAGATCGGTCTATATGGCCGCTGTATCTAAATATAGTCTAATCTGAACCATAGTTAAGTCAGATTTCGGGAGGCTTCAAATAACCCACTATTTAAAATTTCAGCGAAATTGGGCAATAAATAAAGCTTTTATGGGCTTCAGACCCTTTATCAGCAGATCGGTCTATATGACAGTTATATCTAAAGATAGACCGATCCAAACCATATTTGGGTCCTATGTTAGGAGGTCTAAAACTACGCGCTGTTTCAAATTTAAGCGAAATCGGTTAAAAATTAAAGCTTTTATGGGCTTCAGACTCTTTATCGGGAGATTGGTCTATACGGTAGCTATATCTAAATATAGTCCGATCTGAGCCAGTGGGTTATCTTAAGCCGGGAGGCTTAAGAAATTGGGCAATAAATAAAGCTTTTATTGGCTTCAGACCCATTATTGGCAAATCGGTATATATGACACCTATATCCATATATAGTTCGATCTCAACCATACTAGGGTCAGATGACGGGAGGCTTTAAGCTACTCACTGTTTCAAATCTCAGCAAAATCGGATGAAAAATGAAGTTTTTATGGGCATTAGACCCTTTGTCGAAAAATTGGTCTATATAGCAGCTATATCCAAATATGGTCCGATTTGACCCATTCAAGAACTTAACAAGCGTGCATCAAAAAAAAAGGAATCTGTGCCAAATTTCAAATTTCATATCTCAATTTATGAAGGCTGTAGAGTGATTACAACAGACGGACGGATATTGGAGCAATAACATATTCTTGACCGATTTAGGCTGTACTTGGCACAGTAATTGGAAGTCATATCAGAACACTATGTGCGAAATAGCAGCCAAATCGGATGAAACTGAGGCTTCCGGGGGCTTCAGAAGTCAAATCGGGAGATTGGTTTATATGGGAGCTATAACAGTATATAAACCGATTCGAACCGTACTTGACACAGTTGTGAGAAGTCATAACAGAACACTATGTGCAAAATTTCAACCAAATCAGATGAAAAATGAAGTCTTATCGGGAGATCGGTTTATATGGGAGCTATATCAGCTTCTTGACCAATTTGGACCGTACTAACCACAAAATTGCGGCTTCCTGGGGCTCAAGAAGTCAAATCGGGAGATCGATTTATATGGGAGCTACATCCAAATCTGAACCGATATGGCCCATTTGCAATCCCCTACGACCTACATCAATTTTAAGTATCTGTGCAAAATTTCAATCGGCTAGCTTTATGCGTTCGACCGCTATCGTAATTTCGATAGACGGACGGACTTGCGGACGGACAAGAATATATATACTTTAAGGGGTCCTAGATCAATATTTCGAGATGTTACAAACGGAATGACTAGATTAGTATACCCCCATCCTATGGTGGTGGGTGTAATAAACGAAGGAGTAAAGCCAGCCGCTTGAAATTTTGCACAAATAGTTTTTTATTAGTGTAGGTCGGTTGGGATTATAAATGGGCCAAATCGGTCCATGTTTTGATATAGCTGCTATATATTAATAGAGGGCGCAATTCTTATCCGATTTGATTGAAATTTTACACGTGGTGTTTTGGTATTATTTCCAGCAACTTCACTAAGTATGATTCAAATCGGTCCATGTTTTGATATAGCTGCCATATAAACCGATCTTGCGTGTTGACTTCATGAGCCTCTAGAGGGCGCATTTCTCGTCCGATCTGACTGAAATTTTGAACGTAGTGGTTTGGTATCACTTCCAACAACTGTGTTTAGTATGATTCAAATCGGTTCATAACCTGATATAGCTGCCATATAAACCGATCTGGGATCTTGACTTCTTGAGCCTCTAGAGGGCCCAACTCTTATCCGATTTGGCTGAAATTTCGCATAAGGTATTTTGTTATGACTTCCAATAACTGTGCTTATTATGGCGCAAATCGGTACATAACCCGATATAGCTGCCATATTAACCGATCAGGGATCTTGAATTTTTGAGCTTCCAGAGGGCGCAACTCTCATCCGATTTGGAAGAAATTTTGAACAATGGCTTCTCTCATGACCTTCAACATACGTGCCTAATATGGTCTGAATCGATGAATAGCTTGATACAGCTGCCATATATACCGATCTCCCGATTTTGCATCTTGAGCCCCTACAAGGCGCAATTCTTATCCGAATGAACTGAAATATTACACAATGACTTCTACAATGTTCAGCATTCATTTATAGTCCGAATCAGACTATGACTTTATATAGGTCCAATAGCATAACAGTTCTTATTCAATATCCTTTGTTTGCCTAAAAAGAGATACTGCGCATAGAACTCGACAAATGCGATCCATGGTGGAGGGTATATAAGATTCGGCCCGGCCGAACTTGGCACGCTCTTACTTGTTTCTTCTATTATACCCTTTATAAGTAAGCAGCAGTCATTTTCAGCAAACAAAAGACTTTTCAGCAGTAAGCCTGCTACTATAAAATTGCAGAACTTCTGCATTAAAAATTAAACTATTGGGTTGCCCAAAAAGTAATTGCGGATTTTTCATATAGTCGGCGTTGACAAATTTTTTCACAGCTTGTGACTCTGTAATTGCATTCTTTCTTCTGTCAGTAACCAGCTGTTACTTTTAGCTTGCTTTAGAAAAAAAGTGTAAAAAAAGTATATTTGATTAAAGTTCATTCTAAGTTTTATAGTTTATTTAGTCTCTTTTAAAAAATCCGCAATTACTTTTTGGGCAACCCAATACTTATACACAGCAGACAGTGTTTGCTATCCAGCAAACTTTTTCTATGATTGAGGCAGCAATTATGATTATTTCAGCCATGTACAACTTCTCAACCAAGTGGTGTCACTTTTCAGTGACACGCCGTTCGGACTCGGCATATAAAAGGAGGTCCCCTTATCATTGAGTTTAAATTTATATTGGGCTGCACTCAATTGATGTTGTAAGAAGTAAGTTTCCCTCGGATATGTTCCTTAATGGGATGTTTGGGAAACACTAAACCACATTGTACCACGCATAAATATTTTAAAGTCAAAATACTCGCCTCTATTGTATTTGTCTCGCAGTGCCCGAGTTTTTTTTTTTTTTTTTAACTCCACATTTGGCAAATTTGTGTTTGAGTTATGGCGATTGTTAATAATGTCCACATAAAATAGTTTGTGTATCACATCAATCACCCATCTGAATACATAAAATCCCGTATTCTGCAGTTTTTGTATCAAAACAACTCATTAATTTTATGACAATCAAATGTTGACGCATCAAGAGTTTTTTTTTTCTTTTCTTTCCTCATGTATCCAAAACAAAAGAGAAGCCAAAAAGTTTAGTAATCGATAATCAAACAATTTTATTTAAAGCCCATAAGCAGAGATGTTACCAGATCGAAAAATCTCCCTCACCATCCCCCTTTCGCATCTGAGTACTAATCTTTATCTGTCGCTAATATCTAACAACTATGGTGTCTATGCACTAAGTTTAGTATGATCGATTCAGTTTAGTGTGATTGTGTGCTGTGAATGTTTTTTTTTATATGAACAACCATTTATAAAACATATATTAAGCCATAAAGTATTGCAATATAAGGCCTAAAACAATTTTATTAAAAAAAAAACAAAAAACAGAAGAATATACTGAAAAATATCGCAGCAACTACAACAACAAACGCACGGATGAGTGTAGCATCGACGGCAACAAAGTTTGAATTTATGGCTAACAAACGGTCCATTAAAACTCATACAACAATAAATGGCCAAAAAAGAGAAAATTCAGTAAGCCATCGACAAGGGTGCAGGGGGAAATAAGTTCACCTACCACCCACAAGTTAGCTCCATGACAACTCTCCACATCCCCTCTAGCTATTGCATATTAAAAAATTCTATGACGGAAAACGGAAAAGACAAAAAAAAAAAAATCATCAACAGAGGCCGGCAGGAAAAAAAAAACAACAAATAACTTCAAACCAGAATAAAAGTCGTAAAAAGAAGAGATTCCTTCAATATTTTGTTGTACACATTCTGTGGTAGTGTTGTCGTTGCCAACAGCATACGGATAATAAAAAAATCCTAAAAAATATTTGAAACAGGTTATAACATGGGACCTATTACATGGCATAGTACCTCACAAATGTTGCCGGCATTAGGAGGGGAAAACCACCGCTGAACAATTTTTCTGGTCTCGCCAGGATTCGAACCCAGGCGTTCAGCGTCATAGGCGGACATGCTAACCTCTGCGCTACGGTGCACTTGCGTTAAATATACGAATTCTCAGATTTTCCATAGATGCAGTGTTGTTCGAAGATCCGTTGTGGTTGAGCCGTTAAAATAATTGAAACAGTGGAGGGCTCTCAATGGTGAGATTTTTGTCTAGTCAGGTTTTTAAGGCCTTTACAATAGTCTCGAATGACTTGGGGATTGTGTGCCTTAAAGGAATCCTCGGAAGTAAGAGCGTGTTAAGGTCGGCCGGACCGAATCTTATATACCCTCTTCCATGGTTCCATGGTTTGTCGAGTTCTATGCGCGGTATCTCTTTTTAGGCAAACAAAGATTAATGAATAAGAACTGTTATGCTATTGGAGCTGAATCAAGTTGTAGTCCGACTCGGACCATAAATAAATTGAATGCTTAACATTGTAGAAGTCATTGTGTAATATTTCAGTCCATTCGGATGAGAATTGCATCTTGTAGGGGCTCAAGAAGCAAAATTGGACGATCGGTATATATGGCAGCTGTATCAAGCTATAGATCGATTCAGATCATATTTCACATGTTTGTTGAAGGCTATGGGAGAAGACGTTGAACACAGTTTCAGCCAAATTATATAACAACTGCGCCCTCTAGAGGCTCAAGAAGTCAAGATCCCAGATCGGTTTGTATGACAGCTACACCAGGTTATTAACCGATTTAGACCGCACTTAGCACAGAGGTTGGAAGTAACACCGAAACACCACGTGCAAAATTATAGTCAAATGGGATAAGAATTGCGCCCTCTAAAAGCTGAAAAAGTCAAGACCCAAGGTCGGTTTATATGGCAGCTATATCAGGTTATGAACCGATTTAAACCATACTTAGCACAATTGTTGAAAGTTATAACAAAACACGTCGTGCAAAATTTCAGCGAAATCGGATAGGGTTTGCGCCCTCTAAAGGCTCAAGAAGTCAAGACCCAAGATCGGTTTATATGGCAGCCACATCAGTTTATGTACCGATTTGCGCCATACTAAGGACAGTTGTTGGAAACCATCACAAACCACCTCATGCAAAATTTCAGCCAAATCGAATAAGAATTACGTCCTCTAGTGGCTCAAGAAGTCAAAATTCAAGATCGGTTTATATGGCAGCCCCGGTAGCCGAGTTGGTAGCGTGCTTGGATTAGCAGAGCAGGGGTCGTGGATTCGACTCCCGCCAGAAGCCTTGGTTTGTCGCTACTGTGGTATCACAATAGACTAAAATTTGTCTATGTGAGTCTGTAAAGGACTGTCACTCTTACCTGACCTATATGGCAGCTATATAAGATTATGGACTCATTTGGACCATATTTGGCGCAGTTGTTGGAAGTCATGACGAAACACGTCGTGAAAAATTTCAGCCAAATCGGAGAGGCTTAAGAAATCAAGATCCAAAATCGGTTTATATAACAGTTATATCAGGTTATGGACCGGTTTTTACTATACTAAGCGCAGTTGTTGGATGTCATAACAAAAAACCTCATGCAAAATTTCAGCCAATTCGATAATAATTGCGTCCTGTAGTGGCTCAAGGAGTCAAGATCCAAGATCGGTTTATATGGCAGCTACACCAGGGTTTTAACCGATTTAAACCGCACTTAGCACGGAGATTGAAAATGACACCGAAACACCACGTGAAAAGTTATAGTCATATCGGATAAGAATTGCGCCCTCTAGAGGCTCAAGAAATCAAGACCCAAGGTCGGTTTATATGGCAGCTATATCAGGTTATGAACAGATTTGAACCATACTATGCACAGTTGTTGGAAATCATAACAAAATACCTCATGCCAAATTTCAGCTAAATCGGATAGGAATTATGCCCTCTAGTGGCTCAAGAAGTCAAATCGGGAGAACTGTTTATATGGCGGCTACATCGGGTTATGGACTGATGTAAAACATACTTGGCACAGTAGTTGAAAGTTACAACAAAACACGCCATGCTAAATTTCAGCCAAGATCGATATATATGGGTCTTGACTTCTTGAGCGCCCTCTATAAGCTCAAGAAGTCAAGACCCAAGATCGATATATATGGCAGCTATATCAAAACTTGGACCGCTATGGCCCATTTACAATTCCAACCGACCTACACTAATAAGAAGTATTTGTGAACATTTTCAAGCGCCTAGCTTTACTCCTTCGAAAGCTAACGTGCTTTCTACAGACGGACGGACGGACTTTATGGGATCTTTCACGAATATTTCGAAACAGAATGACGAAATAAGTATAAGCCCATGCTATGGTGGTGGTAATAAAAATAGGATCGTCTTTAAATGTTTAGTTTTTTTACCCACCCCCATAGGCTGGGTGGTATACCGTCTAGTCATTCCGTTTGTAACACCTTGAAACATTCATCTAAGACCCCATAAAGTATACATAGTCTTGATCGTCTCGACGTTATGAGTCGATCTAGCGATGTTCGTTCGTCCGCCCTTCCGTATGGCGAACTCGCGATACCGATTGAACGCGTAAAGCTAGCCGCTTAAGTTTTCAATGATATTTAATATTGAGGTAGGTCGTTGGGGATTTCAAATAGGTCATATCGGTCTATATTTAGATATAGCTCCATTATAAACCGATCTCCCAATTAGATTTCTTAGCTGAAATTCTGCATGTAGTGTTCGGTTATGACTTCCAACAACTGTGCTAAGTACGGTGCAAATCGGTTTATAACCTGATATGGGTCTCTTATAAACCGATCTTCCGATTTGATTTCGTGAACCCTTACAAGCCGCAATTTTTGTCCGATTTGGCTGAAATTTGGAACGCAATGTTCAGTGATGACTTCCAACTACTGTGACAGGTACGATCTATAACTTGGTATAGCTCCCATATAAACTGATCTCCTGATTTGACTTCTTGAAGCCTTACAAGCTGCAATTTTTGGAGGTTCCCCAATATCGGCACGGCCAAACATAGCTAGCTTTTATTTGTTTTAGGTTAGGATGCTTAGTTAAAAAAATAATTTTGCGAAAGTTAATAATTGGACACTCGTCTATAAAGTAAAATAAAATTTAATCAGCGATCAAAATTTGAAACGGATGGTCATGTATTTACGTTAGTTAGGTTAGGTTGAAAACAGGGTCAGATATTAATTCGCCCCATGCCACTATGGACATACTCGTAAGTCAGTAATCGGCTTGTTAAGCGCTCTAAAAACTATAAAATAACCTCTTAAAAAGAAATTCTAAGTTAGGAATCCGTGCTACTTACAAAATCCTTAATTGTTTTCAATACCACTCCCCTAAGCTGGATCGTGTCTGCTATAGTGTCGCCACCTAAGTGCCGGTAACTGTTAGATGCGAAAGCCGGGCAATGACAAAGGAAATGCTCCAACGTCTCATCATCTTCCCTGCATGCCCTGCACATGCTAACACTTACCGCACCGATTTTACATATGTGAGCTAGTAGTCCTATGTGTCCCCTCGTGATACCAATAGTTATACTGACCTCTTTCTAACTTCCTTTCAGAATAGCCTCGTCTTCTCACCATCTGGATCCCCCATAGGATTTTTGCCGTCCTTCCGACCATTTCGCTGTTCCATAGTGATAGCCTTCTTCTTTAATAGGCTATGACAGAATATTTGTTCCACTAGCCGAACGTAGATTAGCGTTCCAAGCGCCTCGATCTTCTGCGCTCATTCTAAAATTTCTGACACCAAGTTTCGAGGTATCTCCCACCATAGATCTATCCATCGGGCTTTTGGTTTTCCCGGATTGCGTATACCACCGTGTTTGCCTTCAAAAGACTTCTTTGCTGGAGCTTCTTCATCCATTCTGACAACATGACCTAGCCAACGCAGCCGTTGTATTTTGATGCGTGTAATTATGCTATCGTCGTCATGCAGCTCGTGGTTCATACGTCGCCTACATTATCCATTAACGCAAACTGTATTTTACGAAGAATCTTTCTCTCAAACACTCCAAGCACTGCCTCATCTGCTTTCACAATTACCCATGCTTCAGAACCATATAACAGCACGGGTAGTATCAGTGTCTTGTATAGTGTACTCTTCGTCTGTCGAGAGGGGGCCTTGTTTCTAAACTGCTTACTTAGCTTAGCTTATAGGAAATTAAATTTAAAGATAGAATCTCTATTTTAAAGTTTTGGCTCGTTTTCATTACTAAAATATTATGAGCAATGAAACATCTTGAATTTTGGGCCCACTTTTTTTCAGTGTAGGTTACACAAAATATTTCAAAATGTATCGAACATTTGCAATAACCCCTTAAAGACGGTAGAGTGATTGCGAATGTATGAAGTGGAAAGACAACAACACAACACATACCAAAAAAGAATTTCTATATGGTGTACAACTACAACAGCAGCAGAAGCAGCAGCTAAACAATACCATACAATTATTGTAAATTTTACGAGCTCAGAAATAATTCAAATGTCCATTAATTACAGCAACTAATGGCCAGAGCAGAATGTTGAATAGGATTGCAAAAAACAGAGAAGACAATTACCAACTCCTGCCAAGTCCAGGCGACAAAGCCAGGCTAGGCATACCAATGAAGTTACAACAAAACCTAGCAACACTCCTTCCTGCAAAATGGCTTTATGTAAGGAGCACAGCATCTCTACGCCTTGCTAAGCATTTATACACACTATATACCTACCTACAACAACATACATGCCAACATAGCTATACAATGGTCTATATAAAACCATAAATACTGTCATGTAGCTCTGTTCTTTTTTGGTTCAAACGTGAAACGAGGGAATTCAGCCCCAACATGTATACAACAATGACGTCTGTGAAAATGTTTGGCTAAATACAAGTTTAGCAAGTAAAGGACGAAGGTAGAGTGGTATATGGATGGTATGTTAAGGTAAAGTAGCCGCTGTTGTTGTTGTTGTTTTATATAAAGAAACAAAAAATTCTATATAGAGGAGTTTTATTTTGTATATACAAGACCATAAAATCACTTAAAGCTCTGTTGTTGCTTAAGGGTGGCTAATAGCAGAAGTTCCTGGAAGCCCTTTAGTCAGAAAGCTTTCAATCTGCACATTCGAGTTTTGTGGCAAAAGCTTTGTGGATCGAAAAGCAAAACAAAACAAAACTGATAAAAATTCCCTTTACTGGTTTTCGTAAACGCTGAGCGCTACTTGTCAATCCATAAAATTTACCATTTTTGGGAAATTCCCTGCGGCACAAGAAAATCTCACAAAAAAGGGAATTTTTACCACAGGCAATCTATTGATGGCCGCGAAGAATGTTGTTACTGCCGCAATCGGCGGAGTGAATGAACGACAAACGAATTCCCATTGAACAGCCACAACACAATACCCTTTACTCAGCATGAGTAGAGGCAGAGAGAGAGAGGCAGAGTATCTGTGTGCACAACGCACATGGGCACATACACTTGGGTAAGATGCAGATATGGCCAATGATGGGTTTTGGGCGTAGATGAATTCAAGATAAAACATTGACGCTCATAGATACTCATGGATACGGTCATGGAGTTTACATGAGACTCTCTCGCCCATACACACACACACACACTTATGCAGACGATTGGTGAGCACACTTTCACTGAACACACAGATAAGCCACGGACCGACCTCAACAAACAACGAAGTTACACAGATGGACCGATTGATTGTTGGCAATGGATGGATGAATGGACGGTGGAATGGTGGTGTATGCTTAGCTGTGCTGTGCTGTGCTGCTTAGTGTGTAAGTGTAGTGGTGCATTGTTTACACTATCTGTGAGATGTTCAGATACACGGCGCGCGCTATACAACAAAACAGCCGGTCGAATGTAGGTTGGTTGCCAACAGTCTCACAAGCACGCGTAGACCAACTCAAATGAACACAAAACGTTGGAAAGCACACATCCGCAAAAAATAAATCGTAAAAATAAAAATATTTTCCAAAGACAGTAACCAAGATTTTTTTGTAAGAAAAATTAATAAAAAAAGGTATAGAAACTTTTTTTTTAATAAAAATAGATAAAAGAGAAAAGAAAAAAAAATTGAATTGTGAAAAGTGAAACCCTTCAAATGTCATCTACAAGCTGAAATCAGGTATATTTCCCCATTTAAATTTAACAAAAAATTCTTTCAAAATATAAATCGCAGTGTTTTTTACAAAATGTTATGTTTTGTTTTCATTTGTTGTATTCCATTTCATTGTTTTGCTATTAAGGCATATTTTTTGTGTGTTTTTTTGTTTTTTGTTTAAATATACACTCTTAAAGAGTAGTGTCAATTTTTTCTTGTCTGTATGTGTGAGTGTCATTGTCACCGTATATATGAGTGTGGGTGTGTATGTGTTGTGTGTTGGTGGGTATGAATTCTGCTGTCTTGGGGCAGAATGGGTTGGTGAGATTGGTGTTTGTGTATCTGTGATTTGCATTAAAGGCCCTCCATGCCATTGTAGATATGTTCACTTTGCCATGCCATTTGTGACACCTTTTCCCAAAAGTAGTCACTGGGGTCGAACAAACAGATATTCCAATACTCAAGGGAGGTGTGTGTATAATAGAGTTGTTATTTAAATAAATTTCCAATAAATTATTTTGCATAAATTTTAAATTTCATTTGGCACTTAATAAAAATTTAACGAAATCATTTGAATTCCAACATTCAACATTTGCTTTAAAATATTTTTAAATTATATGGCGAAGACATTAAAAGTGGGAGGAGGTAAAGAAGATAGTAATCAGCTAGTAATTTTGTTATCTGATCAAAGAATTTTTGGAATATTGAAAAGTTAAATACTGTAGAAACTAAATTTTCTTGTCATTAACTCATAACAAAAGGGCGTAACTGTATTAAGAAGCACTCATCTATATTAAAAAGTTATAATACAAAATATTAATAGAATAAAATTGAAAAATAAAAAAAATAAAATTTATATAAATTTTATCAAAAATAATAAAAACAGTATCTGGTAAGTGTTAGCATAACAAAAACAATTTTTATTATTAACAACTCTTTAAATTTATATTTATTGAGTCCATAAATTTTATACCCATTAAAAACTAAGTAATCGTCTCTATTGATTTTGTTGTTGTTCAAATTATCATATATCAATTATATGTCTTCCATTGAGCCATAATTCTTTATTTTATGTGTTTTGTGTGACCAGCATAAGTGAAATATTTTATGGTCTTTTTACTTGTACAGAATTTTAAAAAGAGCAGTTAAGTACTTTTGCACTTCAGGTAATGCTATAAGTTTTTTTATATTATTAGACTATTAGAATATAAAATACAATTTACTTTATATATAATAAATAATTTGCTATAAACTCTTGATGACCATAAAAAATTACTGCGCATCGTTTATAGGTTTTTATTAAAATGTCAGGTAAATATTATTAAAATGTGTTATAGAGATTTTACTGAGCCTCAACAAGCAACTCATTGGTTCCATATGCGTTAAGGCGGCATTAATGTTCCACTATATGAGTAGCGAGTAGAGTAGTGTTCAAAGAAGGCGTATTATTTATACCATATCAATGATAATATTTCGGGCATAAGTGATAAAGAAGTTCTAAATGAGAGTAATATTAAAAAAATGTGTTTCGAGGACTAACTATCCCATGCAACTCAATAGGCACTTGTCCAAAACTATGCGACTCAATTCTCAGACTTAATTTTCTCCTTTCCTTGAAGGCCACCGTATCACAGAGGATAGCATGTCCAGCGTCATAGGCCGCTGAACATCTGTGTTCACTATGGGCTATTCCCTCCCAACACTGACGACATTTGTGAGGAACTATGACATTTGAAACCAGTAAGGAAGGACAAAAGTCGGGCGGTGCCGACTGTATAATACCCTACACCTACCCTATAAGTACAAAGTGGGAGCTATATTCAATTCTGAACGAATTTTAATGGACCTCGGCGAGCAAATATGTTCAAACTGTAATAACAACGGTTGACAAATGACAACATTATTGCAAGTTGCCCAAAATCTAATGCACATATATATAAAAGCTATATTTAAATCTGAACCGATTTCGAGCAAACTTCTGAGATAATGTTGTAGTTGTCGAGGAAAGCGTTTTGCAAAATTTTGGCAAGATTGGTCAAACAATGCGCTTGCAGTAGCTCTTGGGGTGAAAATCAGACGATATACATATATGACAGCTATATCTAAATCTGGGCCGATTTCTATGAAATTCACCAGTAGCATCGAGAGTCATAAGAAAATCCTTTCTGCAAAATTTCGAAAGAATCCATTTTTTAAATGAGCACTTTCTTGCAATATTTCTCAAAATCGGTCGAAAACATATATATGGGAGCTATATCTAAATGTGACCCGATTTCGAGCAAACTTCTCAGATATTGTGGCAGTCGTCGAGGAAAGCGTTTTGCAAAATTTTAGCAAGATGGGTCAGTAAATGCACTTGCTGTGACTCCAGAAGTTAAAATCGGGCGATGTATATATATATATGAGAGCTATATATAAATCTGAACTGATATCGATGGAATTCATCATTAATGTCGAGAGTCATCAGAAAATCCTTCCTGCCGAATTTCGAGAAAATCGGTTAACAACGGACCATTTTATTGCAATATTACTGGATATCGGACGAACATATATATGGGAGCTATATCTAAATCTTAATCGATTTTGACCCAACTCTATGTATATTGTGGTAGTCATCGAGGAAAGCGTTGTGCAATATTTTGGCAAAATTGGTCAATAAATATGCTTGCAGGGGCTCTAAGAGTGAAAATCGGGCGATATATACATATGAGAGCTATATCTGAATCGATTTCCATGGAATTCACCAGTAATGTCGAAAATCGCGAAAAAATCCTTCCTGCCAAATTTCGTGAGAATCGGTTGACAAATTACCATTTTATTGCATTATTATTGAAAATCGCACGAACATATATATGGGAGCTATATCCAAATATGAACCGATTTTTTCCAATTTCAATAGGCTTTGTCTCTAGGCCGAAAATTATGCCTGTACCAAATTTGAAGACGGTCGGATGAAAACTGAGACTTGTAAAGGATGATTTTTTGAGGTTAGGATTTTCATGCATTAGTATTTGACAGATCACGTGGGATTTCAGACATGGTGTCAAAGAGAAAGATGCTCAGTATGCTTTGACATTTCATCATGAATAGACTTACTAACGAGCAACGCTTGCAAATCATTGAATTTTATTACCAAAATCAGTGTTCGGTTCGAAATGTGTTCATTCACCGTAACGTTGCGTCCAACAGCATCTTTGAAAAAATACGGTCCAATGATTCCACCAGCGTACAAACCACACCAAACAGTGCATTTTACGGGATGCATGGACAGTTCTTGAACGGCTTCTGGTTGCTCTTCACTCCAAATGCGGCAATTTTGCTTATTTACGTAGCCATTCAACCAGAAATGAGCCTCATCGCTGAACAAAATGTGTCGATAAAAAAGCGGATTTTCTGCCAACTTTTCTAGGGCCCATTCACTGAAAATGATTTGCAAGCGTTGCTCGTTAGTAAGTCTATTCATGATGAAATGTCAAAGCATACTGAGCATCTTTCTCTTTGACACCATGTCTGAAATCCCACGTGATCTGTCAAATACTAATGCATGAAAATCCTAACCTCAAAAAAATCACCCTTTACTTTGTACACAAATTAACATGGGCAGACGTACAGACAGACGGACGGACGGACAGACACACGGACATAGCTAAATCGAATCAGAAAGTGATTCTGAGTCGATCGGTATACTCATCAATGGGTCTCTCTCTCTTCCCTTTGGGTGTTACAAACAAATTCAATAAGTTATAATACCCTGTACCACAGTAGTGGTGTTGGGTATAAAAATGGTATGTGAATAGTAAATTTTGCCCATGAACTTTCCACTGAGGAACAGGGGAAACTTCTCACCTATCAATGAGTACAGTCCGATTTCAGTTTAAGCTCAATGATAAGGGGCCTCCTTTTTATAGCCGATTCCCAATGGCGTGACGCAGTGCGACACCTTTGTGGAGAGAAGTTTTACATGGCATAGTACCTCACAAATGTTGCCAGCATTAGGAGGGGAAAGCCACCGCTTAAAATTTTGTCTGATGGTCACACCAGGATTCGAAACCAGGCGTTCAGCGTCATAGGCGGACATGCAAACTTCTCCGCTACGGTGGCCTATGTGGTGGTATGGCAGCCAAGCAAAAACTTCTCCCCAACAGAGGTGTCGCACTGCGGCACGCCGTGCGGACTCAGCTAGGCTATAAAAAGGAGGCCCCTTATCATTGAGCTTTAAACTTGAATCGGACAGCACTCATTCATATGTGAGAAGTTTGCACCTGTTCCATAATGGCATGTTCATGGGTAAATTTGCATTTGAGCTCCTTTCTGAAGCTGTCCCGAAGGGCTCGCATTGGCCAAATTCAAAATACAATGAACAACACAAAATCAGTGAATCGGGCTTTACTCAAGGGAAGCACAAACCTCCATGGATTCTTGGAAAAATATCCACAAATAAACTTAGCTCAAGACATAGGGGTATTCTAAGTACCAAGTTTCTGAAAATCAGGCACAAATGTAATCGGTTCGGGAGATCGGGTTATATGGGTGCTATATTAGGTTAACAACCGATTTGAACAGTACTTGGGACAATTGATGTAAATCATGACAAAGTACACAGTGCAAAATTTCAGCCAAATCGGGTAACAATTTGGGGTTACCAGGGTCTCAAGATGTCAACTCAGGAAATCGGTTTATACGGGAGCTAGAGCAGGTTATTTACCGATTTAGACTGTAGTTGATACAATTGTTGGAAGACATAAAACAACACTATTTCCAAATATCAGCCACGGCCAAAATTTCGGATAACTATTGCGGCTTTCAGGGGCTCAAGAAGTCAGATCAGAAGATCAGTTGATATGAAATATATATCCAAATCTGAACGGATAAGGCCCTTTTGGAAACTCCAAAATTACCTACATCTCTGTGCAAAGTTTCAAGGTGGAGTAGGACATGCCTAGATCGCTTAAAATCTCAATATGGTTCAGAATACATATACTTTATGCGGTCGCCGATCAATATTTCGAAGTCTAACAAACGGTATGACTATTGTAGTTTAGTTATACCCTCCATCCATTGGTTGTGATTATAAAGTTGTTATGTATGACAACTTAAAATGCACCGATCTTCACCTGATTTCTGTTGAGCGGTAATTGTTGAAAAGCACTTATGAAACAAGATCTGAACCATATACGACACGGATGTCGAAAAGCCTAACATAGGTAACTGTGACAAATTTCAGTGAAATCGGATAATATATGCGACTTTTATGGGGCCAAGACTTTAAATCGAGATATCGGTGTATATAGCAGATATATCCAAATCTGAACCGATCTGGGCTAAATTTAAGAAGGATGTCGAAGGGCCCAATACAACTCACTGTCCAAAATTTTGGCGAAATCGGACAATAAATTCGCTTTTTATGGACTCAACACCTCAAATTGAGAGATCGGTCTATATGGCAACTATAACCAAATCTGGACTGATCTGGGCCAAATTGAGGACATATGAAGAAATAGTCCGATATAGCCCATCTTCGAACTTAACCTGCTTATGGACAAAAAAATTATCTGTGCAAAATTTCAGCTCAATACCTCTATTTTTAAAGGCTGTAGCGCGATTTCAACAGACATACGTACAGACGGACGGACATGGCAAGATCGTCTTAGATTTTTACGCTGATCAAGAATATATATACTTTAAAGGGTCAGAAATAGATATTTCGATGTGTTGAAAATGCAATTATACCCACCATCCTTCGTTTTTTAAGAGCTCACGATTTAAAAAAGGCATCCCTATCGAAATATAGTACAATTTGGATCTTACATGCCATATTTGCGAATTTCCTCAAACCGTTATTAAAAAATATCTCCTTCTTCTATAGGGTATTTAAAACTCGTTGAACTCCTGCATAACCAACTCTCAGTATTTGTTTTGTATTTTATTTACTTTTTGCTCTGACACATGCTTCAGAATTTTAAAAACAAAAACATATGACGCTAGGCGTTTGCAACAAAGTTACTCTGGTGATTTGCATGCTTTCCGTCTCCAATATGGCATGAAAACGGGTTTAAATGCTTATGGCTAATCAGTTCACATGACGTTGCACAGTAACTTAAATTCGAGTTTTATTGTCGTTAAGCAAATGTATGCTCTGCAGGTTCAATATGCTTTGTAAATAAAGATGTAGTTTGTTATGATTACCCAAAAGCCTGGTATTTTTGTATTTTTAGCCAGGTCAGAAATTGTGAAAGAGAAATGACTCATCTACCCACTATAAGAGTCATGTGTTGGATTTGAAGAGCATAAACTTTTAATGCACATGAGTTTTATCAGAACTTGTTTGTTTTATTATTGAAAGATTCTAGTTTGTATTTTTGTGCAAACTTTTGGGATTTTGAGAATACGATGTTGAACTACAATAGAAATTGAAATTAAGCTGTGGATATACTTAGCCAACCATACCGTTTGTAACACCTCAAACTATTGATATGTTGGAGACCTGTGTAAAATGTCAGCTAATTCGAATAAGAATTGCACCCTTTGGGGGCTCAAGAAGTAAAATAGAGAGATCGATTTATATGGCAGCTGTATCGGGCTATAGACCGATTCAGACCATATTAAACACGCATGTTGATGGTCATGAGAGAATCCGTACAAAATTTCAGGCAAATCGGATAATAATTGCGCCCTCTAGAGACTCAAGAAGTCAAGAACCAAGATCGGTTTATATGACAGCTATATCAGGTTATGGACCGATTTGAACCATACTTGGCACAGTTGTTGGATATCATAACAAAACACGTCGTGCAACATCTCATTCCAATCGGATAAGAATTGCGCACTCTAGTGGCTCAAGAAGTCAATACCCAAGATCGGTTTATATGGCAGCTATATCAGGTTATTGACCAATTTGAACCATACTTGGCACAGTTATTGGATATCATAACAAAATACTACGTGCACAATTTCAGTCAAATCGGTTAAGAATTGTGCCCTCTAGAAGTCAAGACCCAAGATCGGTTTATATGACAGCTATATCAGGTTATTGACCGATTTGAATCATACTTGGCACAGTAGTTGGATATCAAAAGAAAACACGTCGTGCAAACTTTCATCCAAATCGGTTAAGAATTTCGCACTCTAGAGGCTCAAGAAGTCAAGACCCAAGATCGGTTTATATGATAGCTATGTCAAAACATGGACCGATATGGCCCATTTTCAATACCAACCGACCTACACTAATAAGAAGCATTTGCGTAAAATTTCAAGTGGCTAGCTTCACTCCTTCGGAAGTTAGCGTGCTTTCGACAGACAGACGGACGGACAGACGGACGGACATGGCTAGATCGACATAAAATGTCACGACGATCAAGAATATATATACTTTATGGGATCTCAGACGAATATTTGGAGTAGTTACAAACAGAATGACGAAATTAGTATACCCCCCATCCTATGGTGGGGGGTATAAAAATCTTAGACAATCTAGCCATGTCCGTCCGTCTGTATGTTGAAATCACGCTACAGTCTTTAAAAATAGAGACATTGAGCTGAAACTTTGCACAGATTCTTTATTGTCCATAAGCAGGTTAAGTTTGAAGATAAGTTATATCGGACTATATTTTGATATAGCCCCCATATAGACCGATTGGCCGATTTAAGGTCTCAGGCCCATAAAAGCCACATTAATTATCCGATTTTGCTGAAATTTAGGTCAGTGAGTTGTGTTAGGCCTTCGAGTATTGTCATAAAAGGAGAATATAAACCAAGAAAGGCTAAACAAGTAAAAGTGAGCTAAGTTCGGCCGGCCGATCCCTCCACCATTGGCCGGGCCAATCCCTCCTCCAAGATGTTGCAACGGAAACATTTTGTACGTAGACTATGGACGTACCAATCAGACTAAGCATCGTCATATAAGGAAGGTATAAACCAAAAAAGATTAAACAAGTAAAAACGAGCTAAGTTCGCCCGGGCCGATCCCTCCACCACTGATCGCATTCTTCAAGTTCTTTGCCGGGTTTCTGTTTATGGGCATATACAGGATAATGGGTAAGAAATGCTATACTATTGGAACCAGGAACCAGGTTATAAATTGATTCGCACCATACTTGGCTTGGATTTTGGAGACCATAATAGATGCCACTGTGCAGTTTCAACCAAATCGTATAAGAATTGCGTCTTATAGGGGGTTACGAAGTAAAATCGGGAGATCGGCTTATATGGGAGCTGTATCAGGTTTTAAACAGATTCAAACCGATTCAAAGTCATAAAAAAAAGTCACTGCGCAAAATTTCAGCCAAATCGGATAAGAATTACGCCCTCTAAAGGCTCAAGAAGTATAATCGAGAGATCGGTTTATATGGGAGCTATATCAGATTTTGAAGCGATTCAAACCATGCTGCGTACGTATGTTAGAGGTAAAAAAAACAGTCACTGAGCGAAATTTTAGTCAAATCGGATAAGAATTGCGCCCTATTGGGGGTCAAGATGTTTAATAGGGAGATTGGTTTATATGGGAGCTATATCAGATTTTGGACCGATTCCAATTATGCTGAGTATTTATGTTAGAGGTCAAAAAAACAGTCACTGTGCGAAATTTTAGCCAAATCGGATAAGAATTGCGCCCAACTGAGGCTCAAGAAGTATAATCGGGAGGTCGGTCAGTCGAATCGCTCAAGCTCAAGAAGTCAAGATTCGAGATCGGTTCATCCGGGACTTTATCTAAATATGGATCGATATGGCTCATTCACAATCCCAACTGACCTTTACTAATAGGAAGTAATTGTGCAAAATTTCATGCGCCTAGCTTTACTCCTTTGAAAGTAAGCATACTTTCCACAGAAGGACGTACATGGCTAGATCGACTTAAATGTCTGAATGTTATGGCGATCAAGAATATATATACTCCATGGGCCCTTAGTGGTCCAATAGTTCAATATCTTACAAACGGAATGACGAAGCTGTCATGTTTGTCAAATCCCAATTCAATGGACTTTTCTATTTTGACCATTTTAGAGAGCAAGGTAAACACAAACAGATATGCTATAGGATAACTGGAAGGAATGGAAGAGGTTTCCGATCGAATACCTGAGACGATACTTGAGGTCGAGTGCAGATTGCCGGAAACCTAGAAGTGCCACCTGGAAGATCATGTTACACGGATGGATCAAAGCTCGAGGACAGAGTGGGCCCGGGCATCTACATTGAGTATACCAGAGAATGAGATCTGTTTTAGACTGCCTGATTATAAAACGGTCCCGAAGGCGGAGGTCCCGGCAATCGCGGAATGCGTGAGGGGGTGTGGTGTTAACGCGAGTACGTCTAGTATGAACATCTTTACGGGCAGTAAATAGGCCATAAGGGTAATAAAAGCCAGGACGGTAAGTAAGATCACGAACAATCTTGGGCTTTAAGAAGGAGATTAACGCATTCTCTTAGGATGGTATGATCCGCATCGTTTAGGTCCCGAGCCGTAGAAAAGTAGCTGGGAGTGAGAAAGCAGACGATTTGACAGTGAAGGCTAAAAAAGCTCTGCCGTCAATAAACTTACTAACTTAAATTTTCCTTATCGAAGTTACTTTTTTGAGTATTTAGAGCGCGCAAACCTATTACAGGCTTAGGTGCATGTCCATAGTGGCATAGGGTGCCAGTAAAGATGCGCTGAAAAACGCAATGGTACGTCAACGGGCCAAACTCCCGGCAGAAAATAGTATTGCTGCTCGTTCTTTGATCGACTCAGATCAATTGTTAGGGCAAAAGGTAATCATATTCGGAAAGAGTAAATTAATTTTTTAATATAGATTACTTTCTCATGTATTTTTGTCATTTGATTCAATTAAAGATATTTTCACACAAAAACAATGTGGTCGTTTGTGGGTATAACCACCGCTGAAAAATTTTTCTGATGTTTTCATCGGGATTTGAACCCAGGCCTTCGACTTCATAAGAGTACATGCCAACCTATACGTGCTTTACTTTAACTTAATCTAGTTTCATAACTAATCCCATTAGTTTTGAAAACCAAAAAATGTTCACTTAGTGTAGATAAAATGAACAACGGCGCCGATATCAATGACCTTTGAAATGTATATTCTCTTGTTTCCTTTTCCCTACTTTTGTGTGTCAAATTCTTGTAGACTACCACCTTAAATTGATAATAATGGTTGCTGCTTTCATTTCATTTTTGGGGTCGTTTTCAATGCCTACCAACCGACCGAGCGACGTCACAGTGCCATAAGTCAACATTTATTTTTGACTTCCTTATGTTCTGGTTATTCGTCAAAGCGAAAATGAAAAGAAACAAAAAAAAACAACAACATAAAGTGAAAGAATAACAAAAATAAAAACAAATGATATAGTAAATCAGGGATTAAAATTTACCCTTAACACGTGGTGGTGGTGGCGGCGACGGCAGCACGCAACAACAACAACAATCACAATGAATTCCACGTCTGCCCCTAGCACAATTTTTCGCATGTCTATGCAACTGTGTGCGTGTGGATGCGAGAGTTAAATAAGCCGATATGTTTGTGTTAGTGCCAAGTAGTGGTAGTAGGTAAACTCAATAAGAACAAAAACAACAATTTATCATCCTCAGACAACAACAAAAAAAAAACAGCAACGCTATGTATAAATTTCATGAATGAATCTAATCTTGTAACGACAACGCCAACAAGGCTGCCAGATTGACAGTTTTTTTGCTCTTTGTTTTTTGGGAGATTGAAGCCAAGTTCGCGGAAGGTGATTATAGGCAACTGAACTAATAAATCGAACCACTGTAATTCAGCGGCTGAGGCCACCGTAGCGCAGAGGTTAGCATGTCCGGCCATGACTCTGAAGGACAGGGTTCGAATCCTGGCGAGAACATCAGATAAAATGTCAGCGGTGATTATTCCCTGCTAAAGGCCAAAACAGAATGAGCACGTTAAGCTTTGTTTTCGAGTTTTGCGTTGAAAACAATGCAACTCTGCAAACAAGTTCCACAAAAATGATTTTGTGATTTGACAGCCCGAGCAATTTTTCGAAATACCGAGGTGACCAACTTCAAGAGCTTGCCAAGAGGCGCCCGGACCACATAGGGCCTTGAAATGTTGTATGTGATCTCGAAAACACCTCAGCTTTAACCATTTCAAATTGTTATATCCATCCGTTCTTAAATCGCAAAATTTGTACTAGTTTTTTTTTTCGATTTTCTCCCACTGTGCGTTTTCAAACCCATATTTTAGTTAAATTTGTAATTTTAAGTGACTCTAACGGTTCAAACAAAAATTCGCTCAACTTCTTTACCCGAGATGTAGCGTTTTTTAATACAAGCATAAGGAGGAAACCTCCTCCTTATCTTGTATCGAAAAATTATGCTTGCTCAAATATAAATTACGTGAAGGTCGTCCAAAAATGGCAGTTATGCCGGAGAATTTTGATGCCGTGCGTGAATTTATAATGCAAGACCGTCATGTGAAACCTTGAACGTCATGTGACACCCTGAGACAGAGGCATCCTTGGGCATTTCTCCCACCTACATACATTCGATATAGCATGAACATCTGACCATTAAAAAGGGTTTGCTGTCTTTGGAAATCCACCAGCATTGGGGATGTTGCTCAAAAATTTCCCCAAACAATCCAAGTTAAGTATCAAAATTCTGGCAAATCAGGCAAAAATTCAAGCTTCTAGGGATCGTAGAAAACTAATCGGGAGATCGGCTTATGTGGAAGCTATCAGATTTTAGATCGATTTAACACGATTGTTGGAAGTCATAACAGAACACTAGATGCAAACTGTCAGCCAAATTAAACAACAGTTGCGTCTTCCACAGGATCAAGAAGTAATATATGGAGATCGGTTAATATGGAAGCTTTATCAGGTTTTACATCGATTTTAACCGTAGTTCACATGGTTGTAAGAAGTCATAACAAAACATTACCTGAAAATTTCAGACAAATCAGATAACAATTGCGGCTTCCAGAGGCTCAAAAAATAAAATCGGGAGATCGGTTTAAATGGCAGCTATACCAGGTTTTGCACCGATTTGAACCGTACTTTACATGGATTTGGAAGTATTAATAAAATACTCCGCGCACAATTTAAGCCAACTCAGACAGAAATTGAGGTTTCTAAGGACTCATGCAGTCAAATCGAAGGACCATTGGCTCAATTGCAATCCTCAACCAGAAGTATTAGTGCAAAATTTTTCTCGTTCGACCACTATCGTGATATAGACAGATGGAGGGACGGACGATATGGCTAGATCGACTTCCGCAGATTAATATATCGCAGTGTCAGAAACGGAATGACCAGATTAGTATACTTCCAAATACATTCATAAGATCGTTATAGGTGACGAATAATGGTTCTATGCTTGTGAGCCCGAAACACAACAAAAATCTATCGTGTCTACGAACACTAGGAAAATACAACGAATGTTGTTGGGTTACCAGTGCAAGGGTCGTGGGTTCGATTCCCACCAGATGTTTTGGTCTGTCGCTACTGTGGTATCACCATGGACAGAAAATTCTCTAAGTGAGTCTGTAAAGGACTGCCACTCTTACCTAACCTAATCTAACCTACAATATTTCGAAACAAATGGTCGCCTGTTTCTTCGGAAAAACTGTTCAAGTGTCGACTGTTCCGCTTGAGAGACGTAGGAAGTCATTTCTGAGTGGTAAACCACAAGTTGTTTACTTGATATCTTCGTACGACTCATCAGCATAACAATACGAACATTCACACATAGGCTCAATCCAGAGCCTTTTTAACAGGACAAAAAGTCGAATTGATGGGTCACTCGCCGCATAGCCCTGACTTGGTACTCGATAAAATCCTTTTATACGCGCACACGAGTGGTCTACAATTTTATTTGCTAAAAAATGTTGCTTAAGCGTTCAATAGTCATGTTTCGGAGGTGTCTCCATCGTAGTGGATGAAGTGCTTCGACAATAGGTTAGAGCACATGCAAGAGTGTATAAATCATGCTTGAGAAAACTTTAGAAAAGAACAAAAAAATTTGTTGATGATTTTCGTTATAAGCCAAAAAAAATATATTGTAGCCTCCGAATTTATACCATAGGACCATTCCACAACGAAAATGTCGAAGAAATCGGTTAATCCGTGATTGAGTCTATACGGAAAAAATAAACTAAATAAGTAAAAGCGTGATACGTTTGGCCGGGCCAAATCTTATTTACCAAGCTCTTTAACCGGTATCTGTTTATAGGCAAACAAAGGATAACGAATAACATTTGCCATGCTATTAAAGCTATTTCAGATTATGGACCGATTTAGGCCATACTCGGTTTGGATGTTGGAGACCATAGTGGAAGTCATTAAGCAAAATTTCATCCAAATCGGATAAGAATAAGGGGATCGGTTTATATGGAAGCCATATCAGATTATAAACCGATTTAGAACATAAATTGAAGAAACCAAAGAATGTATGCAAAATATCAGCCAAATCGGAAAAGAATTGCGCCCTCTAGTGGCTCAAGAAGTCAAGATCCGAGATCGGTATATATAGCACATATACCAAAACATGGACTGAATTGGAACATTTACAATCCCAACCAACCTGCACTTAAAAGAAGCATTTGTGCAAAATTTTAAGATCATAGCTTTACCCCTTCCAAGTAAGCGTGCTTTCGATTAACAAACAGACGGACCGACGGACGGGCGTTCAGACATGGCAATATCGACTTAGAACGTAAAGACGATCAAGAATGTATACACTTCGGTCTCAGATCAATATTTCGATATGTTACAAATAGAATGACGAATACCCCCAACCTATAGTGGAGGATATATTTATACCCACCACCATAGGATGGAGGTGTTCTCATCTAGTCAGTCCCTTTGTAACACCTCGAAATATGCGTCTAAGACCCCATAAAGTATATATATTCTTGACCGTCTCGACGTTCAGACTCGATCTAGCCATGTCCGTCCGTCCGTTTGTCGAAATTACGATAGCGGTTTAACGCGTAAAGCTAGCTGCTTGAAATTTTGCACAGATACTTAATGTTGATGTAGGTCATTGGGTATTGCAAATGGGCCAAATCGGTTCAGATTCAGATATAGCTCCCATATAAACCGATCTCCCGTTTGACTTCTTGAGCCACTAGAGGGCACATTTCATATCCAATTTGGCAGAAATTTAGCATGTAGTGTTCTGAAATGACTTCCAACAACCGTGCCGAGTACTGTCCGAATCAGTCTTTAACCTGATATAGCTCCCATATAAACCGATCGCCCGATTTGACTTATTGAGTCCTTACAAGCCGTAATTTTTATCCGAATTGGATGAAATTGCGGTGTTCCGTTGCGACTTCTAACATTGTTCATGGCCAACATAAAGGAGGAAGCTCTTACAGTTGACACTTTTGAGAAGGGGCTCAGAGCGACACCTCTTTGGGGGAGAAGTTTTTCCATTGCATAGTACCTTACAAATATTGCCAATATTCGGAGGGGACAACCACAGTTGAATGTTTTTTGCGATGTTCTCGCCAGGATTCGAACACAAGCGTTTAGGGTCATAGGTGGACATGCTAACCTCTGCGCTACGATGACCTCCCCTGGAGTTAAACCAATGAATGAAAAACAAGTAATAGATCGATTCAGAGCATATTGGACACGCATGTTGAAGGAGAAGCCGTTGTGCAAAATTTTGCCAAATCGGATGAGAAATCAGACGACAAAATTTGGTTTAACCAGGCATGCAGAGATGCTGTCAGATCGAAAGAAGTGGCATTCAGGAACTGGCGCTTCGATAAAAATGCCAATACTGAACTGCTGCACAAGCCGGCTAGATCTTCGTGTGCCAATGTGCGAAAAAACAGCGTCTGCGTTCTAAGGTTCTAGTAAGGAAGTAAGAGCTTTTGGTCGTTTGTGAAAAGTGTAAAGGGTCGTTCTTCAGCTATTCCAACTCTTGTTAAGGATGATCAAAAGTTCACTGACCCGGTTTCTAAGGCTAACCTGTTGGCTGATTTATTTGCCGGGAACTCTTTCCTGCCGGATAGCAATCAACCACTCCCCTCAATTGAAAATGTATCTGGCGTCATGCCCCAAATTTTTTGTCGAACTCGTGGAGTTAAAAGGGTTCTTGAGAATCTAGACGTAAATAAATCCCCGGGCCCGCATGGTATATCATCACTTGCCTTACGCAGGTGTTCTTCGACGCTCGCTCATCCATTACGCAACTTTTTCAACCTTGCACACCGTGCGGGAGGCTTCCCGGTTCGTTGGAAGGTTGCAAACGTTCAGCCAATACCCAAGAAGGGTGAAGCAAACAACCCTGTGCATTATCTGCCAATTGCGATATGCTTCGCTCTCTCCAAGGAGAGTATGGTTAATCACCATCTTGTGAGGTATTTAGAGTCTAATGGCAGTATGGGTTTCGCAGGAATCGCTCAACGGGCGACCACATGACACTTCTGTCAGAACGTTGGAGTCGATCAATCCAGCACTTTGGTGAGAGTAAGGTTGTGGCTCTAGATATCTCGAAGGCATTTGATAAAGTCTGGCACGGTGCACTACTATCAAAACTTGTCGCATTTGGTGTCGGTAATGGCTTCGTTCGATTTATTTCGAGCTTTCTCAGAGATCGCACTATTCGAGTCGTTATAGATGGGTTCTCATCCAATGAGCATAAATTGACCGCAGGTGTACCCCAAGGCTCTATTCTTTCTCCATCTCTTTTTCTTATTTTCATCAACGATCTGTTGGATCAGACATCAAATCCGGTCTACTCATTTGCGGATGACAGTAATCTCTGTCATTCGTACTCATTCGACCATAGGCCGAGTCTTCGAGACTTTGACATCCAAAGATTTAAGAATATGTCAATAAGCACTACATTCTTTCCCCCCCTCCCCTCCTCCAATTCTTAATTTCCTCTCGCCAACGCAATGCACTGCATTCATAGGGGACATCCCAAGATCGGTTTATATGGCAGCTATACCAGGTTATGAACCAATTTGGTCCATTTACAATCCCAACCGACCTCCTACACTAATAAAAAGTATTTGTGCAAAAATTAAGGCGCCAAGCTTTACTCCTTCAAAAGTTAGCGTGCTTTCGACAGATCGACTTAAGATGTCATGACGATCAAGAATATATATACTTTATGGTGTCTGAGACGCATATTTCGAGGTGTTAAAAACAGAATGTCGAAATTAGTATACCCCCATATTTTATTCTAAGGGCATTTTAGATTCGTCATGCTAAATCAATTACTGCGAAATTATTGCTCTTGGGTTTTCCTTTGCCCACTCCTTCCTATGATTTCTAAATTGAAAATCTGGCAACCCAACGCACAAAAGCACATGACATACAAACATACAAATCATGAAAGACAAAAGGCAACAAAGCTTGTTTGATGGTTGGTTGGGTTGTTTTGATGTATAGTCGTTGTTTTCATCGTCGTCGTCGTCGTCTAGCATTGACTTTGATGTTAAGTTTTATGGGGTACTTGGCGTGCCGCTTTATCGCAACGCTATGCCGGCGTAGACCGACCATCCAGAGAGGGAACAACATCAACCTGATTGTGTGCGTTCAACTTTCGTACAACAGTTTTGATATGGAACGTTGCTGACGTCCGTCTGCCATGGCAACTACGGGAATAATGTCTACGACGGTGATGATGATGATGATGAGGACTATGATGAATGCCATGATGGTGGGCATATTGAAGATGGTGATGATGATGATGATGATGATGATGTCGCTGTTGACTTGCGCCGCCTCATCACTTTCGACAACAATAACGATGTCTTGTCATAATCATTCTCGTAAACATTTCCATCATTTCATTCATTCTTCTGCCATGCTTCATAGGTTGTTTGAAACGTTTATTTAGCCCGGGGTTTTTCATCATTTTTACTTTGCGCTTCTACTATTTTTGTCTGTTTTCGTCTGGCAGCGTTTTTGAGGTTCCTCTCATAGTGTTTTATACATTTGATGTTGAGTAAGGTTATTGTAGCAAACTAGCTGGGACTGATTGGATGAATAGCTGTATGCATAGATGAGTTGTTTAAGAGTGTATGGATGGCTAGCAAGCTTTAAGTCACCGTTGTAGTTTTTTGTTTGTTTTGTTTTCTTTTTTTTTGCTTTCAATTGAATTACTACGACTTTATGTGCCCTGTTACGTTTATATGCCCCTCGTCGTCACCGTACGCATGAAATTGTAGCTGATTGTGCTCCTCTCTGCGTCAGACGATGGACGATTTAGTGCTCATTAAAGCCAATAAAGGCTTGGCTGTGTGTAGAGTATAAGGCTCAAGATTATCATTACGTCATAACAATATGTTCAGATGACTAGTTCCATGAACGTTCGGACTTATTTTGATTGGCCGATAAATCTCATATTACCGTAAAGAGAGAGAGAGAGAGAAAGGGGCTAATATGACTACCAGTATTTGGGTCAGTGGCTTCATGGGGGAGGATAAATATGTATACGGATAGCAATAAGCTTGTAATTATATAAACAAATACGCACAATGCAAAAAACGCTCGAATAATGGAAAATGTTGATTCTCGAAATATGCCTCCGAGACCCCATAAAGTATATATATTCTTGATCGTCATGTCATCTGAGGTCGATCTAGCCATGTCCGTCCGTCTGTCCTTCCGTCCGTCTGTCTGTCGAAAGCACGCTAACTTTCGAAGGAGTAAAGCAAGCCGCTTGAAATTTTGCACAAATACTTTTCTTGATCTTGGGTCTTGACTTCTTGAGCCTCTAGAGGGCGCAATTCTCATCCGATTTAACTGAAATTTTGCACGTAGTGTTTTTGTATCACTTCCAACAACTGTGGTTGAAATCGGTCAATGTTTTGATATAGCTGCCATATAAACGGATCTTGGGTCTTGACTTTTTGAGCCTCTACAAGGCGCAATTTTCGACCGATTTAACTGAAATTTTGCACGTAGTGTTTTTGTATCACTTCCAACAACTATGCTAAGTTTAATTTAAATGGGTTTATAATCTGGTATAGCTGCGATATAAACCGATCTTGTGTTGACTTCTTGAGCCTCTAGAGGGCGCAATTCTCGACCGATTTAACTGAAATTTTGCACGTAGTGTTTTAGTATCACTTCCAACAACTGTGCTAAGTTTAATTCAAATGGATTCATAATCTGGTATAGCTGCCATATAAATCGATCTTGGGTCTTGACTTCTTGAGCCTCTAGAGGGCGCAATTCTCGACTAAGTATGGTTGAAATCGGTGCATGCTTTGATATAGCTGCCATATAAACCGATCTGGGATCTTGACTTCTTGAACCTATAGGGCGCAATGCTCATCCGATTTGGCTGAAATTTTGTACAATGGCTTCTTCCATGATCTTCAATATACGTGTCTTATATGGTCTGAATCGATCAATAGCTTGACAGAGCTCCCATATAAACCGACCTCCCGATTAAGCGATCTTGGATCTTGATTCTTCAGTCTCTAGAGGGCGCAATTCTCGCCCGATTTGGCTGAAATTTTGCATGAGGTGTTCTGTTACAACTTCCAATAGCTGTGCTAAGTATGACGCAAATCGGTACATAATCTGATATAGCTGCCATATAAGCCGATCTGGGATCTTGACTTCTATAGCCTCTAGAGGGCGCAATTCTTATTCGATTTGGCTGAAATTTTGTACAACGGCTTCTCTCATGACTTTCAATACAATCCAATATGATCTGAATCGATCTATAGCTTGACAGAGCGCCTATATAAACCGATATCCCGATTTTGTTTATTGAGCCCCTACAAGGCGCAATTCTTATTCGAATGAACTGAAATATTACACAATGACTTCTACCGTGTTCATCATTCAATTATGGTTCAAATCGGACTATAACTTGATATAGCTCCGAATCTTATATACCCTCCACCATGGATCGCATTTGTCGAGTTCATTGCGAGGTATCTCTTTTTAGGCAAACGAAAAATAATGAATAAGAACTGTTATACTATGTTCTTATTCATTATTCTTCGTTTGCCTAAAAAGAGATACCGCGCATAGAACTCGAAAAATGCGATCCATGGTGGAAGGTATATAAGATTCGGCCCGGCCGATCTTAGCACGCTCTTACTTGTTTCTATACCTCTCGGTCACCTAGCGCATTGCCATTGACTGTAAGGTTGTTATGTGTGTCACATTTTTGGCTGCAGTTGCATTTCAGAATTATTGGTCATACCGTGGGTTCCTAAAGCAGATTTTTCACACCCATTTACATGTAGAAGGCAAAAGTTTGCTATACCATCGGGACAAGAGATGATTCTTCGAGCAATCAAGACAGTCGGGTAGAATGTTTCGTTGCCAAATTTTTCGTCGTCCATCTTTCGAATGATCTCGGGAAACTCTTAAAGGGATGATAAACTTTGCTGCGAGAAGGAATGATGAGCTTTTCGGATCGACCATATGTTTATCACGCTGGATGAATGCCCCATCTACTACAACCTGTTCAACATTATTTATCATGCTTAGATCGGGGCAAAGACATGTGGCGTGGCCTTGCGATTATCACAATGCTGAAATCTTATTCACTTATTACAATAAACTTTTGTTTTGTTATCACAAACATACACTGAATATTACAATGAAGTAGCCAATCCATCTGCATTGGATAGTCCACTTAATTCTTTACTTTCTTTGTTAAAATTCTTTCTTTCTATTTGAGAGGACCCCTTCTGGTGTTTTTTGCAATTTAGATTCTTTATTTAAAAGTTTTTAATTAAAAAATCATTTAAAATGAATATGCAATTTTTATGCTATTCCTCTCGTCTTCCCTCACTTTATGACATTGCACCATCTTTAACTTCCCTTTGGCAGGAAAGATGGTTGGTTATGCTTCTTTTGTTTCTCTCTTTGCATTGTGATGTCCAATCAAAGTTTTTCAGGAAATTTGACTGAGGGTGGCTGTAGTAACTTTAGGTAACACATGCACGCACATACACTTCAATGTGCTGGAAAACATCAGCTAAAGCACACAAGCGTTATCATTTCGAAATGCTGGAATTGTAATCGAAAAACTTTTTAAATTAAAGCTGTTATTCTGGGCAGGCAGCCAGTCAGCTAGTCATCCCAAGGAGTGAGCCAGCTCTCTTTGCTCTTCTCCTACATAGTTGTGGAACATTCACATCTCACTTCATTTCCCTTTTGATTAGAGTTTGTCTCGAACTGAACTTGGAGCAAACAGTTTTGTGAAGTGCTTAAACCGCAAAGATTTCCTGGTCATTGAAGCAACTACTGACGACCAAGTTGAAGTAGAAGAAGGAGGAGAAGCAGTAAGCCACAGCAACATCAGCACCATTTGTATTTTATTAAAATTTATTTATTAAAATTATAACAGAAGCCGCAGCAGTAGCAGCAGCAGACCATCACAGCAAAAACTTTGCATACACTAAACTCCTCATGTAAATTGAATTGAACATTTGGAATATTTGAAAATAACACTTGCTAAAGTCTGGCCTTAGTTTCGCAGTGATGCTGATGCTGATGATTCTGCTACCCAGTCATTGTTTTTCTTCTGCTGATTTCATTAGTTTGACATTAAGTGGCGGCAAGTGGTAGAGTTGGGGGTGTGACTGACGCTCGCCGAGAGGCACTGTGATGCGATCTGATGATAACCATAATACAAAAAGTCGAATCATATAAAATGTGAAACAAATGATGTCAATTAATTCCAAACATTATGTTTGTTTTTCTCTTCGATACAAGAACGAAAAACAAAAGCTTTCAAAAAGTTTAGCTTAAAGAGACAAATTATCGCAGCTTGCTGCCTCAGCTATGCATAATAGGCGATTGTTATGTAGGCCATAATAAAGCGAGACGAAATATACTAAATAATCAACAAGGTCTATGAAAATTTAATTAATTAACTGAGAAAAATCTTTGAAATACACGACTTCCCAGTTATGGTATAAACAAATTCTAGGTCAAATGACATATTTTGGCATTGGGTTTGTTCAATGTTCTTGACAGGCTTTATTAAGATCAATGTCGTGTGAAAGGATGCAACATACATATATTGTATACCCTCCACCATGGATCGAATTTTTAGGCAAACAAAGGATAAAAGAAAAGACCAGCTATGCTATGTTAAGTTAGGCACCGATTCGGTCTCATTGTGTAAAATTTCAGGCAATTCATATAAGAATTGCTCCCCTTAAGGGGCCCAAGAAGTAAAATAGGGAGATCGGTTTCTATGGGAGCTTTATCAGGCTATAGACCGTTTAGGACCATATTTAACACGTATGTTGAAGGTCCTGGAAGAAGCCGTCGTACAAAATTTCAGGCAAATCGGATAATAATTGCGACCTCTAGAGGCTCAAGAACTCAAGATCCCAGATCGGTTTATATGGCAGTTATATTAGGTTTTGAACCGATTTGAACCTTGTTTGACACAGTTGTTAAGAGTAGGAATAAAATATGTCATGCAAAATTACATTCCAATCGGATAAGAATTTAGCCCTCTAGAGGCTCAAGAAGTCAAGACCCACTGTCTCAAATTTCAGCGACATCGGACAATAAATGCGCCTTTTATGGGCCCAAAACCTTAAATCGAGAAATCGGTATATATGGCAGCAATACCCAAATCTGAACCGATCTGTGGCATATTACAGAAGTATGTCGAGGGGCTTAATTTCACTCACTGTCCCAAATTTCGGAGACATCGGACAAAATATGCGCCTTTTATGGGCCCAAAAACCTAAGTCGAGAAATCGGTCTATATGGCAGCTATATCCAAATCTAAACCGATGTGGGCCAAATTAAAGAAGGATGTCGAAGGACGTAAAACAACTCACTGTCCCAAATTTCAGCAAAATCGGATAATAATTGCGGCTTTTATGGGCCTAAGACCCTAAATTGAAGGATCGATCTATATGGGGGCTATATCCAAATCTGAACCGATCTGAGCCAAATTGATGAATGATGTCGAAGGGCCTAATGCAACTCACGGTCCCAAATTTTAGCAAAATCTGATAATAAATGTGGCTTTTATGGGCCAAAGACCCTAAATCGGCGAATCGGTCTATAAGGGGGCTATATCAAGATATAGTACGATATAGCTCATCTTCGAACTTAACCTGCTTATGGACAAAAAAAAAATATCTAAGCAAAGTTTCAGCTCCATATCTCTACTTTTAAAGTCTGTAGCGTCATTTCAACAGACAGACGGACGGAAATGGCTAGATCGTTTTAGATTTTTACGCTGATCAAGAATATATATACTTTATAGGGTCGGAAATGGATATTGTGTTGCAAACGGAATGACAAAATGAATATACCTCCATCCTTCGGTGGTGAGTATAAAAATGTTTTAAAATTTTTCAGCTAAAAATCGGACCGGTCATTTTGACCGGTTTTGTCTAACTAGGTATATAAGAAATCTTAGTGTTTCTAGTGTTAAAGGGCCTCAAGTCAATATTACCAAGTGTTACAAATGAAACTTAGGAAAATATAAACTTCACCCTATGGTGATTGGTATAATAATTTTGAATTTTGCTCCTAAAAGGTATGTTTTGCTAGGAAGTCTGATTGATTGCACTAAGTTTGGTAAGGATCCACCTCATGAAGCTCCGGACATGCAACTATCGGCTTTTTCTCAATGCAAGCAGAGGCTGCTCACAAAATCCTAAAATGTCTTCCATTCTATGACACTGTATTGGTTCATGTCTAGCATCGTATCCTCCTCAAATGGCAAGCATTGATATAGGAAATGTCCTAACATCTTCATCTTCCTCACAAGCCCTACACAACAAGTACAGGCGCACTTGTTGTGTAGGGCTTGTGAGGGCTCTCATTGTAGGGCTCTCATGTGAGCCGTAATGAGACCAAAAGCCATACTGAGCTCCTTCTTGCTCTCTTTCGCCATCAAACGATGCTGATAGCGCCAGCCTCAATCTCTCTCCTCTCTCACACACATTCAAAGCCCATTTGTGACCTCACTATCCTGGTTATTACAGCCCTGATGGATAGTCTACTGTACGCAATGAAGTTTGCACTCGACGTCCTCGGGAAGCACTATACCACCTCACGCATTCCGTGATCGGGTTTGGTCCGCATGAAATCGAAAACTTGGGTCATCAATGTAGCTAAGCTTTGTATTCTAGCTTTAATATATCCGTGTAGCAAGAACTTCTAGTAGGCAATACCTGATCCTAGACCATGCCGCTGGCAGCAGTTCCTCGGTTTCATTTGCCGTCTCAGTTATCCGATCCGAAACCTTTTCTATTCCTACCAGGTTTTCTGTCGTCAACTCGATTATGCTGCGATGGTATAACCTGCTCCTATCCTCTATCCATTCTACCATCGCATTAAGTCTCTTAGCCATAGTGGATGCCTCATAATTCTTCTATTTGTCTATGGCTTTGATATCTAGAATAGCCTTTAGTGTTATAGTGGACCTCACCGCCCCGCCTGAGCCAAACATCATGTTCTCTGAACCAGCTGCTGAACCTTTTCACCATAGCCGTCCACCAAACTCAGCAGCGTGATAGGTCTAATCGCGCTCCTGAAGAGCCAAAGGATCCTTCTCAGCCTACGGCCCATCTACATGGTTGCCTTCTCAGTACGCTCCTAGATGTGGCACATCTAGTTCAATTTCTCACCCAAGACCACTCTCAAGCATTTGAACTTGTCAAATATTGAGCTCTTGCTATATATGAAACGTGACACCTCTAAGTGGCCCATCTTCAAATTCCAGGTAAACAGGCAGATCTCAGTCTTCTCTGGGTTCACATTTAGACCCCTAGGTCACCCAGTCTTATACCATTTTGGAGATCCTTTCGACCCTTCTAATGAACATGCCACTAAGAACTGGACCTACACCTGGTCATGATCAGAACTAGACATTGGTAGGATTCCCACGGGCTACAGCTGGCAATGCAAAATAATGCCCAACTCTCGCTCACTAGGAAACACATATCCACAGAGGTAGATATACGGGGCGAGGACGTCGTCTTACCCCACTAGAGGGCACGTGAAATACCTAGGTGTACGGCCCAGACGCAGTACGTGGCAACAAAAGCGGCAAAGGTAATGGCCTAATTACGGCGATTAATGGCGAACATCGGAGGACCTCTACCAAGCAAGCGCAAGCTAACCATGGAGGCCTGAAATAGTATGAAATAGTAGACCTCTATATGGAAGCGAGATTTGAGGTAAATCCCTACAGTTTTTTTTCGGTTCTATCCCACTGTGCGAAGACTACTCTAGGAGTTACGTCATTCTACTGATACCCAACTCTTGCTCACGAGGAAACACAATCCCACAGAGACAGATATACGGGGCTAGGACGTCGTCTTACCCACTATAAGGCACGTGAAATATCTAGGTGTACGGCTCAGACGCAGTACGTGGTAATAAAAGCCGCCGAGATAACAGCCTAATTAGGGCGATTAATGGCGTACATCGGAGGACCTCTATCAAGCAAGCGCAAGATAACCATGGAGGCCTGAAATAGTATGAAATAGTAGATTAGTAAATCCGTACAGTTTTTTCGATTCTATCCCACTGTGCGACGGCCACTCTAGGAGTTACGTCATTTTGCCGAACAGTGACTGAACCTGCAAATCTCATCATTGCCGAGAGTTTTTTACAATCAAGATGAAATAATGTCATGACCTTTAAGTTCATACCCGGCATTTAACGATGTAGCGACTGCTATATGAAGAGGGCAGCTAAACGTAGGAACACAGAGACGTATGCCATAAGTGACACAAGGGGATACACCTCGAAGTAATGAGGGAGCGGTGCCGAAGTGGTTTGCATATCCCAAGAGAAAAGAGAGTTTTATGTCGGTTTAGACCGAGCCCGGCATTCGGCGAGAGGTGACGGCTATATTATGCACAATCTCGTTCAGAGTGATCTCCTCTGGAGAGGCATGCTCTGAGCAATACGTACAATGATTTTGAGTAGAAAAGACGTGTCGGTTAGTGTCGCTTAGCTTGCCTTGCCGGACATTCGTATAAACACAACGATTGCTTCCTGCAAGGCTTTTGTAGTTTATTTAAGTCCTAGGTACGCAGTTAAAATAGCGGCCAGATGGGGCAACTGGTAGTACGCCTTCTTCGGTAGTATAGCTTGAAATATTCCATTAGAACTGCATAGCATAGCATAACATACCCATTCTTTTCTTTTATCCTTTGCGATCTATGGTGGAGGGTATATAAGATTCGGCCCGGCCGAACTTAGCACGCTTTTACTTGTTTTAATTAAACAAATACGGTTGTGATTATCAGTGAAATTCTTTATTTCTGTGTACGTTCGATGTCATTATGTATGGAACTCGATTTCTTTTGCATGGCCACCACGGGCATGCTTGCAGAAGTCCAGACATTCGCTGTGTGACTTGTGGCGCCGTCCTGTTGGAACCACAAGTCCATATCATCCAATTGGGGCCAAAAATATTCTGTTATCATTGAACGGTAAGGATTCCCATTCACAGTAACATGCCGGTCTTTATCATCACTGAAGAAGTACGACCCAATGACGCTGCCGGCCCATAAACCACACCAAATCGTGTTTTTTTTTTGGAAAGCAATGATGACTCATGGAGTACGTGTGGATTGCTGTATGGACCAATAAAGCCAGAAATGAGCCTCACCGCTGATGAAGATTTTTCGAAGAAAACGATGAGGCCACTGACTCCAAATTTCGGTAGTAAATTTTCATAATTTCGACTCATTGTTGGCTCATAAGTTGCTTATCATAAAATGCCAAACTTAACTGAAGAGGAATGTCAAAAGGGTGCCATCAAATATGGCATTTTTTGTTGTACCTATCGGTCTACTTTTGTAGCGCCCCTGAAAAAAACCCTGTATTTCGCCCAAGTCTTCCTCTGGGTAGTCTTACGAATTTTGTCTAGATGGCGTTTGAGCTTTTTTTTTCATAAATGTAATAAAAAAATTCAACATTTTTGCTCATATTTTATCTACAAATTTTTTTTACGTGTTAGTTTTATGTTTAAATTAAAAAGTCATAATTTTTCATGTTTGCCAAGGCACATCACAACTCAACACATTTCCAAATATGACAGGGGATAGCGTACTCTGTAGTTTGATGAGCAGCACATACTGGCATTGTAATGAAATTTAACGCAAACCCCATAATTATATTTTGGGCAAGTGTCAGTTGACAAGCTAACGAAAACCAAAGCTAAAATAATATTAACTGCTGCTGTTGACAGGCGGGCCGATGGACAGCCAGACAGACAGACAGAGGGGAAAACAGACAAAAAGTAATAAACAAAAGTTCTTCAAAACTCAGCAAAATATAAAAATTGTGGGTGTTGGAGGACTACGACTTACCCACAAAAAGTTCATTGCAAAGACAATGACATTGGCATAAAAGTTTTGGGCATAATAACAATAAAAAAACAACAACAACAACAACAAAATAAGAAATTAATGTGGACAAAATGAAATTCTATGACAAAAACTCACACAAAAATTTACATGAGCAGAAGGGCGAATTGCAGTGTCCAGTGCTGCTTCATCCCCTTTATCGACACTTACTTGAATGCTCGCCGCCTCATAGGCAAGGACAAGACAAATGAATAAAAATTGACCATTGTTTGATAAAAGAAATCGCAAATATACAGGCAGACAGATAGATATTCATTGCCATGTGAAACATATTTGCATCACAAACACACTTACATAAATACTTACACACATCTATGTATGTATGTGCATATAGAGCACAACACCACTCTGTTTAATTAAATGTTAAATTTGAGATTTTTTGCACTTCATTATTTTACCCTTAACCACAAAAGCGAATGTCCAGAGAGGCCATGTTAGCTGACATCAGAGAGTGCGAGAGAGGAAGATAGAGGGAGGTCGGTTGGTGGGCCGCATCAATTATTGTTGATTTTTATAACACAATTGTGTTGCCACGCATATGGTAGTGTGTTGGTAGAGTCAGTTATATGTTGGGCGAGTATGTATGTGTAATGTTCCCTTTTCACTTGCCATAAATAAGGGGTGATTATATGTGTGACCATATCACTTTACCTCCCATATTATCTCTCTTATGCATAGTCCTTGTCACTAGGATCTACATTTCATTATATACCATTGAATAGTCGATTATTGCTGTTTTTTCTGTTATGGTTATCGTTTCCCTTCCAAAAGTCTGATTATGCGTTCATGTGTGTCGCTTTTGGCATTTATGGCCTAGTACTTGTTCCTTTTTTCGTTATTGTTTTCCTTAAACACAAAACATTTGCAGAAGGTGTGAGTTTTTTCATAATTACATCTATGCAGGCAATGAAATCGTATGCTACATGCGACTGACAGACTGTACGGTCATGAATTATGTGTGCAAAAGTCATAAAACTTAAGTTTTATATTGTCAGAATTTAAGGTTTTTATGGGGTTGCAATTGTTTAATTTACGAGTTCTCATTAAATGCAGTAAAATATTTGATTACGAAAAATTTTGAAAAAAAAATTGCTATCAAAAAGTTGAAGAGAATGCAAGTGAGATTATCTAAGGGATTCAGATTTAGAACTAGCTATCTTATGCATGTTGGTTTCTACGGACTTTTTTTTCTATTTTATACTTATATCTACTTTGGTGTAGGGTATTAAAAGTTCGCCTTTGGCCGACCTTAGTCTGCTATTACACATATTATAAGGAACAACATAAAGAGCTAAGAATTTTTTTTCTTTACAGAATAAAATTGACCATTGGCTTCGAAAGAGGTAAGTAATCTGCGAAGGAACTTTTTTCCAAAAGATTGATCTGTCGGTGTGCGAGGTAAAACTTGATCAGATTTTGAAACATTTTTTTTACTATGCAGCGATTTTACTAGTGAAACTATTTTATCTTTACACCTCCAGGGATTATAGCTTATATGGGTCCAATGTTTGCTACAAACCCTTAAAGTTATAACCATCAACTAAGTGAAGGCAAAAGTCAAGCAGTGCCGACTAAGTAATACCATACATTTACTCTTTAAGGTTATACTAGCAGATATCACAATATAAACTTGAGGATTTTGGCAGAAATATGATATGGATATGGAAACAATCCGCATCAAATTTCATGCAAATCCAAAGAAATTTGAAGTGGCTACAAATTTATAATTGACCAACCAAGCAGGCTCGCTCTGATATGCCGTCTTTAACAATACACAAAACAAACAGTAAAAAGGCGCTGGGCCGAACTATGGATACCCACCACCTCGGGTATATATATAAACCACCTTTCGTCATAATCCGGTGAAAATGCATAATTTATGCCCCCATAGCAACTTTATCGAAATATGGTCCGATTTGGACCAAATTCGACATGGACCGATTTGGACCAAATTCGACAAGTCATTGTCCAATTTTGTAGAACAAAATATTGGTCTTTTTCGTAGCCATATCCAAATATAGACCAATCTGAGCCAAATACGACACGGATGACCAAAAATATAACATAAGTCAATGTTTCAAATTTCAGCTAAATCGAATTATAAATGTGATTTTTATGGGGCAAATACTTTGAAAGAGGGCTGTCGAAGGGCTTAATACAACTCCCTGTCCCAAATTTCGGCCACATCGGACAAAAAATGCGCCTTTTATGGGTCCAAAACCTTAAATCGAGGGATCGGTCTATATGGCAGCCATATCCAAATCTGAACCGATCGGGGCCAAAAAAAAGAAAGTTGTTGAAGAGCCTAACGCAACTCATTGTTCTAAATTAATGTGATTTTTATGGGGCAAAGACTTTAAAAGAGGACTGTCGAAGGGCTTCGGACAAAAAATGCGCCTTTTATGGGCCCAAAACGTTAAATCGAGAGATCGAGATATGGCAGCTATATTCAAATCTGGACCGATCTGCACCAAATTAAAGAACAATTTCGAAAGGCCTAACACAACCCACTGTCCCAAATTTCGGCGAAATCGGACAATAAAGGCGCCTTTTATGGGCCTTAAATCGAAAGATCTGTCTATATGGCAGCTATATCCAAATCTGAACCGATCGGGGCCAAATAAAAGAAAATTGTTGAAGAGCCTTACCCAACTCATTGTCCCAAATTTCGGCGAAATCGGACAATAAATGCGCCTTTTATGGGCCAAAAACCTTAAATCGAGAGATCGAGATATGGCAGCTATATTCAAATCTGGACCGATCTGCACCAAATTAAAGAAAAATGTCGAAGGGCCTGACTCAACTCACTACCCCAAATTTTGGCGAAATCGGACAATAAATGCGCCTTTTATGGGCCCAAGACCTTAAATCGAGAGATCTGTCTATATGGCAGCTATATCCAAATTTGAACCGATCTGGGCAGAATTGCAGAAAGATGGTGAAGGGCCTGACTCAACTCACTGCCCCAAATTTTGGCGAAATCGGACAATAAATGCGCCTTTTATGGGCCCAAGATCTTAAATCGAGAGATCGGTCTATATGGCAGCTATATTCAAATTTGAACCGATCTGGGCAAAATTGAAAAAAAGATGTCGAAGCGCCTAACACAACTCTCTGTCCCAAATTTCAGCAAAATTGGATAATAAATGTGGCTTCTAGGGGCCCAAGACCCTAAATCGGCGGATAGGTCTATATGGCAGCTATATCCAAATCTGGGCCGATCTGGGGCAAATTGAAGAAGGATGTCCAAGGGCAGAACACAACTCTCTGTCCCAAATTTCAGCAAAATTGGATAATAAATGTGGCTTCTATGGGCCCAAGACCCTAAATCGGCGGATCGGTCTATATGGGGGCTATATCAAGATATAGTCCAATATAGCCCATCTTCGAACTTAACCTACTTATGGGCAAAAAAAAGAATCTATGCCAAATATCAGCTCAATATCTCTATTTTTAAAGACTGTAGGATGATTTCAACAGACAGACGGACGGACATGGCTAGGGTTAAGTTAGACAATTTTAAGTCCATAGTGATACCACAGTAGCGACAGACCAAGGCTTCTGGCGGGAATGGAACCCACAACCCCTGCACTGGTAATCCAAGCACGCTGCCAACTCGGCTACCGGGGCGTCCAACGGATATGGCTAAATAATCTTAGATTTTTACGCTGATCAAGAATATTTACATTATATAGGGTCGGAAATGGATATTTCGATGTGTTGCAAACGTAATGGCAAAATGAATATACCTCCATCCTTCGATGGTGGGTATAAAAAAGTGACAAATGTCAGAGAAAAAACTGCATGTTAATATCTGGATGCTTGATTTTCACAGTAAATGTATGATCTTTTGATTAGTACAATCCTAAGGATCAGAAACGCGTAGGGCCCATTTAGACTTTTTTCTTCCATACGAATCGCCCCACCCTAATGTGAGAGCCAATTCATATTCAATTTGGAAAAAAATCCATTTCCCTAGTGGTTGTCATTGAAGAAAACAGTGTGAACAATTTTTCTTCTAAAGACTATTTTAAAGTCATAATGAAGGCTCTGGATGTGAAAGTTGGACAGCACAAATCTGATAGCTGCACGCAAAAAAATTAAACGTTTGGGAAATTATGACAACAAATAAAATACCTTTAACACGAAGTTTTGTTTTTATTGTAACCGTGTAACATTTCGCTTCAACATATTAAACGTGAGCCATGAACGTAGTGTTAATGAAATTAACTAACTTTGTTTATTGTTAACCCTTTAGCAGCTTCGTTTATGTTAAAAATACCTTCCTTTTGTTGTAAAACCATAAACTCTTTAATTGCAAAAGTGCTTCGATAGTCACAAACGATTATTCGTGTACCGGACCAATAATTATTCTCTTGTATCTCTCCTGCTAGAGAGAAAGAGTGAATATTTGAGTGTTGGCAAAACTAATTACTCTATTGCACTCTACATTATACGTACACAAGAAAATAATCCCAATAGACCCATAGGCTTACAAATAATTGCAATTGTGTGCTCGTCCCCTATATAGACTCATTCTCACATACAACATTTTTCCTTTTTTGTTTTGACTGAGCTAAGAGCAGTCAGTGTATTATGTAGCTCGTCAGAGCTTAGGTTAGGCAAGAGTGGCAGTCCTTTACAGACTCACTTAGACAATTTTAAGTCCATTGTGATACCACAGTAGCGACAGACCAAGGCTTCTGGCTGGAATCACACCCACGACCCCTGCACTGGTAATCCAGGCACGCTACCAACTCGGCTAACGGGGCGCTCGTCCGAGCTTTCTCTACCAAAATGCTGGTATATCCAATGACAAAAATCATTAGCTCAAGAGACAACGGGCAGCCAGATACAAGCAAATGCTCAAAAATTTCTAATTCTCATACATTGTTTGGCAATATTTACGCTATAATATTTGTTTTGCCACAAATTCTTTTTAGAATTTACCGTAAAAAATATCTACGTTCAACTTAAACTAATTACAACTTTTTTTTCACAAAAGAAGTTTACTTGTTGAAAATTTCCTTTGTACTAAACCAATAATAATTTTTTTTTCGTCCATGTTATGCTCAAATGAATTTTGTCATTAGACATACTTATGGCGGAACCTTAAAAATTTTCAATTTCCAAGTTAACCATCTGCCCATCATTTAGAATCCATCACTGAACTATACGCTTAAATATTCACCCTCCCATTCTCTCAAGTGAATAATTACTGATCCGGTGAACGATTAATCGTTTATGACAATCAAAACACTTTTGCCATTAAAGAGTTTTTGGTTTTTTCAAAAAAAAAAAAGAAGTATTTTTACCGTAGGCGAAGTTGCTAAAGGGTTAACAATAAACAAAGTTAGTTACATTTGATAATACTAAGTTTATGGCTAACGTTTAATATGTTGAAGCGAAACGTTACACATTTGCAATAAAAAAAACTTCGTAATAAAGGTATTTTGTTTCTCGTAAAAATGTCTCAAACGTTTTATTTTTTTGCGTGCAAGAGTTTATATCGAAGTTATACCAAAACAAGCACACATTTGGCCTATTTATAGTTCCAACAGACTTACATCAATGAAAAGGTATTTGTGAAAAATTTCGAGCGGCTTGCTTTGCTTGTTCGAAAGATAGAGTGCTTTCGACAGACTTTCGAATGGACGTAAGGAGAAGCCTAGATCCACTTAATGTTTCTTACTGCTGGCATGGAGTGCTTTGCTTCACTTTAAAAAGGCTTTTTGATACTTTTTATTGATCTAGGTCGTTGGGTATTTCAAATGGGTCATATCGGTTTAGATTTGGATACAGGTCCCATATAAATCCATCTCCCGATTTGACATCTTCAGCGACATCGTTATCCGATTTATCTGAAATTTTGCACGTGATGTTCTCTTGTGACTTCCAACAACCATGTATGATACAAGTCGGTCTATAACAAGATATAGCTTTTATATGAGCCGATTGTGACTTCTGGGAGCTCAAGATCTCATGAGCTCCCTGAAGTCGCAACTATTGTCCTATTTAGCTGAAATTATGCAAGAAGTGTTCTACTATTCTTTCAACATCGGTGGTTAGTGTGGTTGTTATTCCGATAAGTCTTCTACGGCAACAAGAAACCTCAATTTTTGGCTGTACGTGTACCCTACACATGTCTATTCATGTGAAAATTTTTAGAAAGACTTAACGCACAAAGTGAATTTTTTAATTGCATTCCAAAATCTGAAAGGCCTACATGTATGGGGTTGGGTAACTCCTGAACTCCTCACTCTAAATTAGAGTATCAGATACCTATTCTACTCCCAATGATATTTCAAATAAGTTCCACAGTGTCCCTGTCGTCTTAAATGCCCGTTTGAACAATTGGGCCATTCCAGTCTTTTACCCCAAATTCAGACATGATAACACTGCTCTACTTCTTAATATGTTAAAAGTGACACCCATATGCCCTGTTTGGGGGATATTCTCCCCTAGCTGCACCGGGCTCGCTCCGATGCGCCTTCTTGAACATTCTAATACCTTTTGCTTGAGTCCTTTATTACCCGGGTCGGTAAAAAACTACTTTTTAAGGATGTTTTGAGGGAGGGAAGGCCCTCTCAGTTATTTTGCGCCGAGAATGGATATCAAAATTCAGATTAATTTTCATTTGAGCCCCATGTTGCAATGGTCGGTAATTATTTCCGGTTTGGTGTTGTTTTAGATATAGACTCTTCTCTGAAATACCTTTTATTTAAGCCTCATATTGCCATGGTCAGAATACAAGTCCTATTCAGGGGGTGTTATGGAAGTAAGGCGGCCCACCAGTCCCTAAAGTGGATGTCAAGTTCGTGATCCACTCCCAAATACCTTTCATATGAGCCCCATATTGCCATAATCGGTATGTCCTTTTTGGGAAGTGGCACATAGTACTGCCAGAACTGTTCGATGACAGACAAGGGCAATTTTTGAAATCAACAACTAAAAACATGCTAAGTTCGGCCGGGTCGAATCATGTGTACCCTCCACCATGGATCGCACATGCCGAGTTCTTTTCCCGGTATTTATTTTTAGGCAAACAAAGGATAAAAGAAAGGAATTGCTATGCTATATATGATATAGCTCCAGTCAATCGATTCGGATCATAATTGAATTGAGTGTTAGAAACCATAGCAGAAGTCATTGTGTAAAATTTCAGCTAATTCGAATAAGAATTGCACCCTTTAGAGGCTCAAGAAGTAAAATAAGGAGAAGGGTTTATATGGGAGATGTATCAGGCTATAGACCGATTCAGAGCATATTTGACACGTATGTTGGAAGTCATGGTAGAAGCCGTTGTACAATATTTGAAACAAATCGGATAATAATTGCGCCCTCTAGAGGCTCAAGATCCCAGATCGGTTTATATGGCAGCTATATCAGACTATGAACCGATTTAAACCATAATTGGCACAATTGTTGGAAGTCATAACAAAACACGTCACGCAATACCTCAGCTAAATGGGATAAGAAATACACCCTCTAGAGGACCAAGAAGTCAAATTCGAGATCGGTTTAGATGGCAGCTATATCAATTTATGAACCGGTTTTAAATACATTTAGCACAGTTGTTGGAAGTCGTAACGAAACACGTCATGCAAAATTTCATATAAATCGGATAGGAATTGCGCCTAGAGGCTAGAGGCTAAAATAGTCAAGATTCGAGATCGGTTTATATGGCAGCTTTATCAGGTTATAGACCAATTTTTATTATACTTAGCACAGTTGTTGGAAGTCGTAGCTAATTTCAGATAAATCAGATATTAACGGCGCCCTCTAGAGGCTCAAAAAGTCAATACTACAGATCGGTTTATATGGCAGCTATATCCGGTTATAGACCGATTTGAACTATACTCAACATGGTTGTTGGAAGTCATAAAAAAACACCTCATGTAAAATTTCAGCCAAATCGAGTAAAAATTGCGCCCTCTAGTGGCCCAAGAAGTCAAGACCCAAGATCGGTTTATATGGCAGCTATATCCGATTATAGACCAATTTGATCCTTGTTCGGTACAGTTGTTGGAAGTCATAACAAACAACTTCGTTCAAAATTTCAGCCAAATCGGATGAAAATTGCGCCCTCTATTGGCTCAAGAAGTCAAGATCCAAGATCAGCATATATGGCAACTATATGAAGTTATGTACCGATTTCAGCTGAACTTAGTGCAGTTGTTGGAAGTCATAAAAAAACATTCCATGCAAAATCTCAGCCAAATCGGATAAGAATTGCAGCCTCTAGATGCTCAAGAAGTCAAGATCCAAGGTCGGTTTATATGGCAGCTATGTAAAAACATGGACCGATTTGGCCCATTTACAATCCCAACCGACCTATTTTAATAAGATAAATTTTTGCCAAATTTTAGGCGTCTAGCTTTAATTCTTCGAAAGTTAGCATGCTTTCGACAGACAGACGGACGGACATGACTAGATCGACTTAAAATGTCATGACGATCAAGAATATATATACTTTATGGGGTCTTAGATGCATATTTCGAGGTGTTACAAACGGAATGGCGAAATTAGTATACTGCTATCCTATGGTGGAGTATATAAAAATGCTTTCCCCAAAATTTTATCGGTTGCCTAGCTGAATGAGAAGGTATCTATGTCACTCGTCGTTATGACGGTACATCTTAGCTATTCCGCCACTTGTTAGATGCAAAGGTCTTTGTTTCACGCTACAGTGGTCAGGTAACTACATCGACTAGATCTCAATGCCTCAGATGATGTCGTCCTCAGTACGGCTTTAATACACAAACAGTCGACCCTTTGGGTCCGACTAAGCATAGAACAATAGGTGTACTATTGAAGCGCCGTTCACCAGACTACAACGCCATACATGTTTATAGGTCTGACATATGCAGTAACATGCATGACACTCGATTTCAGCCCCCAACTTTTGCCAATGTCCCTCATGTCCCTTTTTCGCCCTCTTCAAAAGGTGGGTTTTACGCTTTCTGCAAATGGAACATTCTACGAGGAGATTCATCTCTCCATGACTACTTTGTATCTTCTTGTAGAGATATAGAAAGATCTAATTCAAAATTAAATTTAAAGCATTATCGAAACCTTTAGAAAAATAAAATCGGGAAATCCGGAAATCGGTTTATATGCCATGACAAAAACTGAATCTTTGGGTACCATACTTAAAGATATATTTTTCATATGGGCCAAACGAAATGAAATATTGTTTATATAGGGTTGCCCAAAAAGTAATTGCGGATTTTTTAAAATAAAGTAAATGCATTTTTAATAAAACTTAGAATGAACTTTAATCAAATATACTTTTTTTACACTTTTTTTCTAAAGCAAGCTAAAAGTAACAGCTGATAACTGACAGAAGAAAGAATGCAATTACAGAGTCACAAGCTGTGAAAAAATTTGTCAACGCCGACTATATGAAAAATCCGCAATTACTTTTTGGGCAACCCGATAGTTCGCATCCAAAGGTGTTGGTTACAATTAATGGAACATTTATGATTAATCAAGTCCTTTATAGCAAAAAGATTAACAAAATTTAATTTCACACCAAAAAGGTGGGTTGTACCAAAATCGTCCCTTTCATTAGTTGCAAACTCCAGAAATAAATTCCATTTCTACAAAGCCATACCAAAGAAAATCAATATTGTGTTGAAAGTTAACCACGAAATGTTCACATCCTTTTCTTATGAATATTTTCTCTAATGACTTTTGGCAAGATTATGCTCAGGCATAGGGAGAAAATCTAATCCTCAATGGTCTGCCTAAGTAAAGGAAATCCGTGCTTATTTTTTATATTTTTAATAAAAAATATTTACAATGTGGTCACAATTTCCTATTTAAACGAACATATGTGGAAGTGTTTGTGTGGATGTGTGTGTGTGTTTGTGTGTAATATGGCTGAATCTATAGAAAACAACAAATCTTATCATTGGACAATCGTTTACCCCCTTCACGAAAATAATCCCAAGGAAGGCGTCTTTGAGTTGGGCAAGGCAAAGCAACTCCCAACGATATGGTCTAAAGTTTACTCACGTTCAAGCATTTAATATCTAATACTTGAGGGACTTGGTTGGGTAGAGTAAACAACTCCTGCCTGTTGTTAGGTCGGCGAGTATTTGCACCCTTTCCTGACAGGCGACTGACAAGTGTGTGAGATCCACACATAAAGCCAACAAATTTCATATGATATTAAATGGCCATTCTAACAATGTGGTCGTTGTTGTTGTTTTAGCCACTGTGGCTTGAACGCTCCAAACTCAGCCAGTACAACAGGAGAAGCAAACAGCAGCGGCACCACCACCACCATTACCAACAACAACTAATGTCTTAGATAAAATGCAAAATTTATAATATTGCACAGTTTAAGCGATATAAAACGTAAACTTATGGGTTCGACTGGTACGTGCCATATTTGTTAAGAGTCTCTTGGCGGCGCTAAGATGCCAGGAATATCCATATTAAATATATAAAAATGTACAAACACAACTGAAATTACTACACACTCGCACACTGGGCCCACTCACTCACTCACTCACTCACTCACCCACCCAGGCTCACCGGCTCGCTCTCCCCCTCTTTGGCCTGCTCGCTTTGTCTCTCAAAGGACACCAAACGAGCAACAACCAATTGTATTGTTAATGGCTTAGTGGCTGTAATGGGAAACGCCAAAAATTCCTGGGGAGTTGGAGGAAAGAAAGGAGCAAAACACATGCATGGGAACCCTGTTTAAGCCCGAGGACTCCAAAATTTTCAAATGAGTTCCCGGGGCTCAAAACGTATGTACACACTTGCTACACACTTGTGCGTGTGTAGGTATTTGCACCAAAATCCTTGTCATTGGGGTTTTTTTTGCTTTGTTGGTTTTTGTTTACAAAATACATTTTTAAGGACATTTTTTGTTTTGTTTGAGGGCTTTGCATTGGGTGCGTTTCTTTGTTTGGGTTATTTGTGAGATTTCATTTAATGCCAAGTTAAGCTAAAGCACATAGCCTGTCCTTCGCAACACACACACACACACACACTCACGCACTCCTGCAAAATCCAACTAACCTGACTGTCAAAGTCATCATAAATATAATTTCTTTATATCTGTGTGTACTGTCGCCGGTGCTCCTTGCTACCAAGGCAAATGAATACCACTACGCAACGCTAAGGCCTGTCAAACAAATAAGCATTGTGCTGCCAGCTTCCAACAACTGCATAAACACCATAGATGATGGCGAAATGAGACTCAGCCATATTTGAGAAAACAACCCTAAAAGGTAATGGTTATTCACAAATAAGTAAAGGCAGATTGAAATTTGCATAAACAATGGCCAGGTCACAGTGGCTTTGAAAATTTTCGAAAATTATCGCCATGCCGAGGAATATTTAAATTAGAGTAGAGACCATATAAAGTGGGTTTAAAGTTGTTATTAGAAAATACTTGGATGGCATTTGGTAGCACAGCTGAAGTTTTCTATTCTGACTTTAGGAAGAAAGAATTTCCAGTCGAGATGTTGCAAAAAGAAGTAGAAAAGCGTTAAGTTCGGGCGTGCCGAACTTTGGATACCCACCACCAAGGATAAATTAACCACCTTCTGTTATAACAACGCCACTACCATATCCATAGTAATATGCGGGTCTGGTCTGGATCATTTTTGATTCATGTCCCGAAAACTCTTATACATGTCACAGTTTTGGCGAAATCGGACAACAAATCCGCTTTTATGGAAATAAGACCCTAGATTGGAAGATCGGTCTGTATGGCAAAATTGCAAATTTTGCCCATGAACATTCCACTAAGAAACAGGGACAAACTTCTCATATATCAATGAGTGCAGTCCGATTCAAGTTCAAGCTCAATGATATAGGACCTCCTTTTTATAGCCGAGTCCGAACGGCGTGCCACAGTGCGACACCTCTTTGGAGAGAGGTTTTATATGGCAAAGTACCTCACAAATGTTGCCAGTATTAGGAGGGGAAAACCACCAATGAAATTTTTTTTTGTCTGATGATTTCGCCAGGATTCGAACCCAGGCGTTCAGCGTCATAGGCGGGCATGCTAACCACTGCGCTACGGTGGCAGCTAAATATATTCCGATCTGGACCCTTAATCGGCAGATCGCTCTATATGGCAGCTGTATCTAACTATTGCCCGATCTGGACCATTATTAGGTTTGATGACGGAAGACTTAAACCAACTCACTCAACTCATTGAAGTTTAAGCGAAATCGGGTTATAAATGCAGCTTTTATGGGCTCAAGACCTTTTATGGGCAGCTCATTCTATATAGCAGTTATGTTTGAATATAAACCGATCTGAACCATATTTAAGACGAAATTGGATAATATTTGCGGCTTTTAATGGGCTTAAGACCTTAAATCAACAGATCGGTCTATATGAAAGCTATATCTTGGTCCGAACTGAACCGTATTTGAGTTGGATATCGGGAGGCTTAAAATAACTCACAGTTTGTAATTTCATCGAAATTGGATAACAAATGCGTTTTTACGGGCTTAAGACTATATATGTATATGTATGGTCCCATATGGGCCACATTCGGTATGAGTATAGGGTCCCCAAGTACAACTTCCTTTTAAAAATTTCATCGAAATCTGACAAAAAATGCGGTTGGCGATTGGTAAGCCAGATCGGTCTATATAGCAGCTTTATCCAACCGCTATATGCGGTTATGAACCCATTTAGACCATGTTTTGACACGTATGTTGAATGTTGTAGGAGAAGTCGTTGTAAAGAATTTTTGCCAAATCAGATAAGAACTGCGCCCCATAGAGTCTCAAGAAGTCGGATTATATGGGAGCTATATCGAACCCTATTAATCACGATTGTTCGAGGTCATAACAAAACGCATCATGTAAAATTTCAGCCCTCTAGAGGCTTAAGAAGTCAAGATCCAAAATCTGTTTTTATGTCAGCTATATCAAAACATTGACCGATATGGTCCATTTACAACCCATATGACCTAAAATAATATGAAGTATTCATGCAAAACTTCAAGCGCGTTATTCCGTGGACAGTTAGCGCGCTTCAAACATACGGACGAACATGGCTAAATAGATATAGAATGTCAAGACAATTAAGAGTATGAATAGTTTTTTTTGGGTCTCCATAAAAGGCGCATTTATTGTCCGATGTCGCCGAAATTTGGGACATTGAGTTAGGTTAAACCCCTTGACATAGTTCTGCATTATGACACAGATCGGTCAAGATTTGGATATAGCTGCCATATAGACCGATCTCTCGGTTTAAGGTTTTGGGGACAGAAAAAGCGCATTTATTGTCCGATGTCGCCGCAATTTGGGACATTGAGTTGTGTTGGGCCCTTCGACATCCTTTCTCAATTTCACTCAGATCGATCAAGATTTGCATATTGCTGCCATATAGACCGATATCTCGATTTAAAGTCATGGCCCCAAGAAATGCGTATTTAATATAATTCGATTTAACTGAAATTTAACACATTGACTTATGTAGGCTTTTCGACATCCATGTTGTATATGGTTAAGATCGCTTTATTTTTAGATATAGCTACTAAAAATACCAATATTTTTTTATACACAATTGAACAGTGACTTGTACTTATAACTGCTATGGGACATAAGGTATGAAACTTTTACCGGATTTCGATGAGAGGGGGTTTACATATATACCCGAGTTTGTGGGTATCCAAAGTTCGGCCCGGCCGAACTTAACGCCTTTTTACTTGTTTTGTAATCAAGGTGGATATTGAATTTGTTATAGCTCCCATCTATATATACACATAAGTCGATTGGTACTTATAAGGATATAGTAACTAAACATTGGTATGGAATGCTACTTTCGTATGAAATGTTTTATTACCCATCTGAAAGTTTCTGCTAAATTTCATCAAAATCGGTTCAAGTTTGGATGTAGCTCCCATATGAAGATGCTACCCAAATTTCAATTATTGGGCTAAAGCGACCGTAGGTTGAAACTGTGGTGCTATCTCCAAAGTTCGGCACGGCCACCATGCCGCCTGAGTTCAATTCCCGCCTCGAACATTAGAAAAAACTTTCAGCGGTGGTTATTCCCTTACTAATGCTGGCAACATTTGTGAGGTATCCTGAACATATTCAAACATATCTACCAGGTGATGTCGCTATGCGGCACTCCGTTCGGACTGCACTCAATGATATGAGAGAAGTATCCCCTGTTCCTAAATGGAAAATTTAGTAGTAGTAACTTAAAACGTTCTACTTGTTACTGGTTCAATTATACAAGTGGATACAAAAAATGTCCCACAGTATGAGGTAAATAAATTACCCTCGAATATACCATGAAGAAAACAATGGCTGCCCCCTTCCCATTACCATAGCCGAGTTTTAATTTATTATAACAGACAGTTGGCTTTGGTAAAGGAGTTTTACTTGCTCAATATCGAAAATCCCAAAATACCCTATTTCTTCACTCGATTAAATGGATAAATGTAACCACAATCAATTGAAATAATAACTAACCTTTTTAAGTTATTCCATTCTCGACCCAGCATGTTGTATTGCAGAAAATATTCCTGAAAAATAATAAAAAAAAATGGCTTTACAATTATTTTACAAAATTTATAGCTGGTACAAAAACATATAAATGAAAGTATACAGTATGGGAGAAAAAGTCAAACTCAACAAAATTTATTATTAACAAGTAAGAGCGTGCTAAGTTCGGCCGGGCCGAATCTTATATACCCTCCACCATGGATCGCATTTGTCATGTTCTATGCGCAGTATCTCTTTTTAGGCAAACAAGGAATATTGAATAAGAACTGTTATGCTATTGGAGCTATATCAAGTTATAGTCCGATTCGGACCATAAATGAATGCTGAACATTGTAGAAGTCATTGTGTAATATTTCAGTACAATGGTATAAAAATTGCGCTTTTTGGGGGCTCAAGAAGCAAAATCGGGAGATCGGTTTATATGGGAGCTGTAGCAAGCTAATGATCGATTCAGACCATATTAGCCACGTATGTTGAAGGTCATATGGGAAACCGTTGTACAAAATTTCTTCCACAACGGATAAGAATTGCGCCCTCTACTGGCTCAAGAAATCAGGATCTCAGATCGGTTTATATGGCAGTATATCAGGTTCTATACCGATTTGCGCCATACTTAACACCGTTATTGGAAGTTATAACAAAACACCTCATGAAAAATTTCAGCCCAATCGGATGAGAATTACGCGCTCTATTGGCTCAAGAAATCAAGATCCAAGATCGGTTTATATGACAGCTATATCAGATTATGAACCGATTTTAATCGTACTTAACATAGTTGTTGGATGTGACTCCAATACACTACGTGCAAAATTTCAGTCAAATCGGACAAGAATTGCGCCCGCTAGAGGCTCAAGAAGTCAAGACCGAAGATCGGTTTACATGGCAGCTATATCAGGTTATGAACCGATTTGAGCTATACTTCGCACAGTTATTGGAAGTGATACCAAAACACGACGTGCAAAATTTTAGTCAAATCTGACGAGAATTGTGCACTCTAGAGGCTCAAGAAGTCAAAACCCAAGATCGGTTTATATGGCATCTATATCAAAGCATGTACAAATTTGGCCCATTTACAATCCCATCCGACCTACACTAACAAAAAGCATTCGTGCAAAATTTCCATCATAGGATGGGGTTATACTAATTTCGTCATTCTGAGACCCCATAAAGTATATATATTCTTGATCGTCATGTCATTTTAAGTCGATCTAGCCATGTCCGTTCGTCTGTCCGTCATGTCCGCTTGAAATTTTACACAATTACTTTTTATTAGTGTAGGTCGGTTGGGATTGTAAATGGGCCAAATCGGTCCATGTTTCGATATAGCTGCTACATAAACCGACCATGGGTCTTGACTTCTTAAGCCTCTAGAGGGCGCAATTCTCGTCCGATGTGACTGAAAGTTTGCACGTGGTGTTTTGGTATCACTTCCAACAATTGCGCTAAGTATGGTTCAAATCGGTTTGATATAGCTGCCATATACAGCAATCTTGGGTCTTGACTTCTTGAGCTTCTAGAGGGCGCAAATCTCGTCCGATTTGACTGCAATTTTGCACGTGGTGTTTTGATATCACTTCCAATAACTGCGCTAAGTGTGGCGCAAATCGGTTCATGTTTTGATATAGCTGTCATATAAACCGATCTCGGGTATTGACTTCTTGAGCCTCTAGAGGGCGCAATTCTCGTTCGATTTGACTGAAATTTTGCACGTGGTGTTTTGTTAACACTTCCAACAACTGTGTTTAGTATGATTCAAATCGATTCATAACCTGATATAGCTGCCATATAAACCGATCTGGGATCTTGACTTCTTGAGCCTCTAGAGGGCGCAATTCTCATCCGATTTGACAGAAATATATAACTCCAATAGCATAACAGTTCTTACTCAATATTCTTTGTTTGCCTAAGAAGAGATACCGCGCATAGAACTCGACAAATGCGATCCATGGTGAAGGGTATATAAGATTAGGCCCGACCGAACTTAGCACGCTCTTACTTGTTATTTATTTTATTTTTTTTTTAATTTGCTAAAGAATTGCCTTAGGTATTTATTTAAGTAAGAAAAATCCGATGATCTGTTTATATGGAAGCAATAGAGATGGACTCAAACGATACTTGGCATATGATGTTGGAGAAATCATTATGTAAAATCAGTCAAATCGCATAATAATTGCGCCCTCTAGAGGCTAAGGAAGTATAATCGATATGTCGGATTATTCGGGAGTTGGAGGTCGTAGGAGAAATTATGGTAATTCGAGTAAGATTTGCTCTCCCTAGAGGCTCAAGTAGTATAATCGTGAGATCGGTTTTATGAGAGCTATATAAGGTTATGGACCAATTGGGAGCATATTCTAAAAAATGTTGGAAGTCATAAAAGAAATCGGTAAACAAAATTTCAGCCAAATCGAATGAGAATTACGACCTCTAGAGGCTTACGAAATCAATTCAGAAGATCGTAAACCAAAATAAGAGCAAATATGCTAGGTTCGATCAAATCCTGTAAACCCACTACCATGCTTAAAATTTACCTAAATAAACATAGTTGAAGGTCATAGGTGTGCTTAAGGTGTTAAAATACTGCCAAATCCGGCAAAACATTTAAGCTTCTAAGGGCCGCAAAAGACCAATCGAAGAACTGGTTTACGTTGGAGCTATCATAGACTGATTGTTGACTGATTTTGAACATACTAACCACGGAAGTTGATTGTCATCACATAACACATTGTGGAAAATTCCAAACAAACCGGTTAACAATTGGGGCTTACAGCGACCAAGATGTCAAATCGGGAGGCAGTGAGCTAAATCAGGTTACCATACCATACCATTCCTGGCTCGGTTGTTAGAAGTTGTGACAGAACACTTTCTGCAAAACTTTAGCTCAATCGGATTATGTTTGCAACTTCTAGGTGCTCTAGGAGTCAAGTCAATGGACCACTTTATATGGGAGCCATATGCATCATTCTTGTTGAACCTTTATGCGAAATAGTCCACTAATAATGGTTTGTCCTAAAGGAGATCCTTAATGAGGGTTAATTGGATATGAAGGTCGATATGATAAAAAATTTTCTTTAATGTGTCTTTGGGCCGCTCCACCACAATCGGGGCAAAATGGTGTTCAAATGAGAGGTCTTTAGGAATAGAGTATTAGTTAAGTATCCAAATATAGAGGCCACCGTTGCGCAGAGTTTGGCATGTCCGCCTATGACGCTGAACGCCTGGGTTCGAATCCTGGCGAGACCATCAAAAAAATTTTCATCGGTGGTTTTCCCCTCCTAATGTCGGCACCATTTGTGAGGTACTATGCTATGTAAAACTTCTTTCCAAAGAGGCCATTCAGACTCTGCTATAAAAAGAAGGCCCCTTATCATTGAGGTTTAACTTGAATCGGACTGCACTAATTGATGTGAGAAGTTTGCCCCTGTTCCTTAGTGGCATGTTCATGGGCAAAATTTGCAATATGCATCATTCTTTTTGAACCTTTATGCAAAATAGTGGTTTGTTCTAAAATTTTTGGATCAAGCAACCAAGGAGATCCTTAATGAGGGTTAATTGAATATGGAGGTCGATATGATAAAAAAATTTTGTATAACGTATCTTGGGGCCGCTCTACCACCTAAAATATACCAATGGCACACAGAAATTGGAGCACAGTGGTGTCCAAATTAGAAGCTTTTATGAATAGACTATGAGTTAAGTATCCAAATACAGAAGATTCGACGCCTTCGATTTAATCCAGCTTTTACTCTTTCACATCTATTCTTACTTGTTTCAGTTGTTTGGTTGTACCAACAAATACTTCACTTAAGTAAAGACAACTCAAAAATCTTTGTTGGCAATCAAAGCAGCATTTTGTTTAAATCTAAATCCATTTAATCTTACTGACAAAACGTGACAATATTGGAAAATTATTTTCAATTCAATACCCTTAGAGAATACAGCATGGCGAACGTCCGTTTTAGCATGTCAATGTCTTTCGGTCGTTTATCCCACTTAGCAATTGCAAGTTATCACAAAATTTGATCTTTAGCTGAAACTTAACAAAAAATCTGTTTGACTATGGTTGCTGCTTTCCCATGATGCCATTGCCAGTCAGGACAAACGATTTCATTGTTCTCAATTCACATCTTTCTAGTTTTCTATTACTACTGTGGGGGACCTGCTGGGAGCTCACATCCAAAGACAATTAACAGAAAAATTGAGAAATTGTGGGCTGTGGGCTGTGGGATGAAGGAGGAGATTTCATTGGATGGCTGGTTGGTAGGTTCATTGGTTGGTTGATTGCTTGCTTCCATTACGGTGTGCTCGGTAGTGCAAAAACAATTGGGAATGGAAATTAGATGTGTCTTTATTACCAGCAAATCTTCATCTTCTTGGTCTGGATGATTACTCGGGTGATTATCAAGCGTCTGGTGTTCAAAAATTCAAACGTTATTTACATCTTTTTTTCTTTCATTTTTCCTAGTACTGCTACTGTATACTCATCTAAGATGGTGATGAGAAGGTGGAGTCATTGCAAATGTAAATTAAATTCAGTTCAGTTGAGATGAGTTTAGTTGAACGGAGTTTGCCAGCTTTTTTTTTTTTTTTTTTTTTTTTTTTTTTTTTTTTTTTTTTGGAAAGAAGAAAATTAGAAACTAAACGTTGAGTCTATGCGCATTATTTTGCCAGAGTTTTTACCATGCAAAGGGTCGACACGCTGTTATGGCTCTTCCTTTATTTTCCTATTTGTCCTTTGTGTTGGTGGTATATGAGTTCATGTGTATGTGTATTTGGATCGCTTTTTATGGCCCGTGTTGGTTGTTGGGCTGGTACCAAGTCTGCTTTTGAATGGTTTGCATGGGTGCCCTTAATGGCTGTTTTGGTGTCTGATGACTTTGTACGGAATTACTTCGGGGATAAAGGAAATGCTGTGAATTTTTGTGCTTTAATTTACCTATGGCAAAAGAAAAGCTAGAATTTTGAATCCTATATTGTTGTCTTTTTGTTTTGTGTTTGTGCTTGTCAAGAATGGGCCAATTTTATCCTCTACTTAGGTAGTTTGTTTCAGGTATTCTTTGGTAACCCTTAGCATTGTGGGAACATCCATGCGCATTCCGCAAGGCTATTAAATTGGGTTTCATTTGTTTTTTTTTTCTTACTTCAACGTTAGGGAATTGTGATTATAAATAAAATGCTAGAATAGCAATTATATTAAATTGGAATGAGGAAATTTATGTAGGCACCAACATTTCAATTTATACTGAATAGTAAAACACACATCATTCCCACACAATTTCTATTGGGAATATGATATTTTGCACACATTGGAAGAAGGCTAACTTTTAATGACCAATTGTCTTATATAACATAAAACACAGTATGCCTTGTAATCCAAAACAAGTTAAAACGAATTAAGTTCGGATGTTTGGGATACCCACCGCCAGGATATACATATTTTCCCAACTTCACCAATATTTGTGAACCCAGAAAGCTTTTAAGTGGTATATAGACCGACATGAGCCAAATCGAGTAAGGACCTCGGGGGATCTACTACTAAGGTTAGTTTAGGCAGAAAAAAGGGGAAACCTCTTCCTCAGGGATCGAATACCCGAGACGACACTTGAGGTCGAGTGCGAGGCACTGCTGCCAGCGGCACAGATTTTGACTGACAGAACCCTAGTATTGCCATCTGGAAGATCATGTTACACGGATGGATCAAAGCTAGGGGAAAGAGTGGGCCTGGGAGTCACCATTGAGAACCCAGGGACTGAGATTTTAGACTGCCAAAAAACGGTCCTGCAGGCCGAGGTCCAGGCGATATCGGAATGCGTTTGGTGCTGTGGTGCTAACGCGAGGACGTTGAATGTAAATATCTTTACAGTAAAATGGCCATAAGGGCAATAACAACCAGGACGATAAGATCACGAACAGTCTTGTAGTGTAAGAAGGAGATTAACGCCTTTTCTGAGGATGGCGCAATCGGCAATAACAGAGTAAGCGGGAATCAAAGGACAGCCGATTTGGCAGTGAAGGCCAGAGAACCGCCGTCAATAAACTTGGTTTACCCAAAGCCTTTCAAGTCGACGAAGTCCGACTTAAGGGCATCGACGACAAACGCGAATGTAACACTGTGAGAGGACGAGGCTATTACTGAAAGAAAGTAAGAAAGAGGTCAGTATAGCATTTGGTGTCATAACGGGACACATAGAACTACGGGCTCACTAATGCAAAATCGGTGCGGCAAGTGATAGCATGTGTAGGGTATGTGGGGAAGATGATGAGACGTTAGAACATTTCCTATGTCATTGCCCGGCTTTCGCGGTTAACAGACACCGGTACTTAGGTGGTGACACGATACCAGATATAAACCAACTTAGGGAACTGGTATGGAAAACAAGTAAAAGCGTGCGAAGTTCGGCCGGGCCGAATCTTATATACCCTCCACCATTTATCGCATTTGTCGAGCTCTTGCCACGGTATCTCTTTTTAGCAAACAAAGGATAAAAGAAAAGAATTGCTATGTTATTGGAACAATATTAAGCTATGGTTCATTTCGGACCATAATTGAACTGAATATTGGAGACCATAATAGAAGTCATTGTGTAAAATTTCAGCCAAATCTTGTATTAATTGCGCACTTTAGGGGCTGAAGAAGTAAAATACGGAGATCGGTTTATAGGGGAGCTGTATTAGGCCATTAACCGATTCATATCATATTCGACACGTATGTTAAAGGTCATGAGAGAAGCCATTGTACAAAATTTCAACCAAATCGGATAGGAATTGCTCCCTGCAGAGGCTCAAGAAATCAAGACCCCAGATCGGTTTATATGGCAGCTATATCAGGTTATGGACCGATTTCAACTACTCTTAGCACAGTTGTTGAAAGCCATAACAAAACACCTCATGCAAAATTTCAGCCAAATCAGATAAGAATTGTGCCCTCTAGCGGCTCAAGACATCAAGATACCAAATCGGTTTATATGGCAGCTATATCAAAACATGGACCGATATAGCCCATTTACAATCTCAACCGACCTACACTAATAAGAAGTATTTGTGCAAAATTTCAAGCGGCTAGCTTTACTCCTTCGAAAGTTAGCGTGCTTTTGACAGACAGACGGACGTACGGGTCTTAGACGAATATTTCGAGGAGTTACAATCAGAATGACGAAATTAGTTTACCCCCATCCTATGGTGGAGGGTATAAAAATTAAGAATTTTGTAAGAAGCACGGAATTCCTAACTTAATTTTTTTTTTTTTGAAATTACTTTTTAGTTTTAAGAGCGCACAGGAAGCCGATTACTGGCTTAGGTGTATGTCTATAAAGACATGGGACAGATTAATATCTGCGCCCTCTTTTCAACCTAACCTAACCTAGTCCGCCTCATGCCACTTCGGATAAACACCTAAGCCAGTAATCGGTTTGTTGTACGCTCTTAAAACTAAAAAGTAATTTCGAAAAAAAATTTTAAGTCAGAAACCGAAACGATAACAAAATCATTAATTATTCTCCATATCAATTCCCTGTGTCTGTTCATATCTGGTATTGTGTCTCCATCTAAATTCCTTTGGCTGTAAGCCTTGAAAGCCGGCCAATGACATAGGAAATGCTTCAATATCTCTTCATCATCCTCACATGCAATCACTTGCCGCATCTATTCTCCGTAAGTGAGCTCGTACTCCTAAGTGCCCCGCTATTATATGAAAGCTATATTGATCCCCTTTCTTCGCATAGGACTTTTGTCGTCCTACCGACCGTTTCGCTGCTCCACAGTGTTATTTAACTCGGACTGCGTCGCCCTGAAAGGCTTCAGATTAAGCAAGCGATGGCAATTCTCTGGCCTTCACTTTCATTCAGCCTTATTCCGCTACAGCCCGGCAACCAAACGATGCGGATCGTGCAATCCTCAGAGGTCCTTCTTCCACTTCAAGTGGGTTTGTGATTTTACAGTCCTGGTTGTTATTGTCCTGATGGACAGTTGACTGTCAGTAAAGATGTTCACACTCGACGTCCTCGCATTAACACCACACCATCTCACGCAATCCGTGATCGCCCGAAACTCTGCCTGCAGGTCCGTATTATGGTCGGGCATTCTAAAACAGATCTCAGTATCTGGGTTCTCAATGAACACTCCCAGACCCAATTTCTCCTTTAGCTTTGATCAATCTATGTACCATGACCTTTCAGATGGCTATACCAGAGTTCCTTCAATCCAAGACTGAGTCTCGCACTCGAACTTGAATGTCATTTCAGGCATCCGATCGGAAACCTCTTCCATTCCGTCCAGGTTTCCTATTATCGTCTCGATTATACCGCGATGGTATGACCTGCTCCTATTCTCCATCGATTCCCCCATCGCCTCAAATCTCATAACACTGTGGTTAATATAATCTATATGTCTAGGGTTCAGGTATCTAGAATAGTCTCCATTGCCCTAGTGGGCGTGGTACTCATCGCTCCACCTATGCTAACACAACATGTTCCCCGAACCTGTTGTATTATCCTAACGTTGCACTTTTTTTTCCATCGCAGTCCAATAAACTACTGAGGCGTAAGTAAGTATTGGTCTACCAACGGTCATGTGGACTATCCTCGGATTCAGGCCCCATTTCAAGCTACGGCTCTTCCACATAGTGCCCAACATCTGTGAGCCTTTGACATTTTCAGATATCGAATTCGTCAATTGAGGAAACGTGGTGCATCAAATTCGTGTTCTTTGAGAACTGGCAGATAATCTTCTCTGTGTTAACATTGAGACCCCTAGGTTGTGTACCATCTGCAAGACCCTTTCGGTTCCATCTTCATAGCTGCCTTACCCCTCAGAAGTATTATAACATTGTCTGTGTAGCAGGCGGATTCTAATTCCATCTCAGTCCGCATCCGTGATCGGTTATTTATGGTGGTCGCCCATGGGAGTTGCGACAAAATGCCCCACTGTGGCGTGCCCTGTGCCATTTTCTCCCTTATATTTGCGTCATGGGGGCATAATGCTTTCACTAGCTTCCACTAAAGGGAAGCCAGCCTGTAGTATGATATACAAATCTCAAAGCTGGCTACCACTTTATCTCCAGCTCTGAACGATGATTCGTCTTCTGATTTTATACACCTCTAGCCTACTTTGTTGATACAACCAGACAACTCATTTGTTGAAATCTTCGTGGCAGCCAAACCCAGCAAGTTTTTTTAAATATTACTTCCAATTAAATATCATGATTTTAATGTAGAGATGTCGCTCAAAAAATTCTTATTTTTTTCTTCAGTCAAATCAGTGAATTGTATGCTGCACTGAAAAAAATTTTTTCCCGAATTTTAAAGATTCGAGCCAAAGATTAGCAAACATAATTTAAAGATGATAAATTTTCCAACTTTTTTAAGGAAACATAAGGATTAAGGATTTTTATTTTAAATGAAAGACTAATAAATCCTTAACTTTGCGTCTTATTGTTAAAGACAAAAATCGAAAAAGATGGTCAAATTATCGTTGAAAGTTAGGAAATTAACCTTTGGACAAGTCAACAGTGAAGGGCAAATAGGAGCGTCTTTAAATGTGTCATCATTTTGTCATACCGTTTGCAACACATCAAAATATCCATTTCCGACCCTATAAGGTATATATATTCGGGACCGTCGTTAAATCTAAGACGATCTAGCCATGTCATTGCGTCCGTCCGTCCGTCTGTCCAACTGTTGAAATCGCGCAACACTCTTTTAAAATGAAGATGTTGAGCTGAAACTTTGCGCAGGTTCTTTCTTTGTCCATATGCAGGTTAAGTTTGAAGATGGGCTATATAGAACTATATCTTGACATAGCCCCCATATAGCCCAATCTGCCGATTTATGGTTTAAGGCCCATAAAAGTCACATTTATTATCAAATTTTGCTGAAATTTGGCACAGTGAGCTGTGTTAGGCCCTTGAACATCTTTTTTCAATTTGGCTCAGACTGCAATATGGGGCTCAAATGAAAGGTCTTTGGAAGTAAAGCACGAATCTGATATCAATGTTTATGGGGCCACCCCACCCCCATTACCCCACGCAAATAGGAAGTAAAGGGTGATTTTTTTGAGGTTAGGATTTTCATGCATTAGTATTTGACAGATCACGTGGGATTTCAGACATGGTGTCAAAGAGAAAGATGCTCAGTATGCTTTGACATTTCATCATGAATAGACTTACTAACGAGCAACGCTTGCAAATCATTGAATTTTATTACCAAAATCAGTGTTCGGTTCGAAATGTGTTCATTCACCGTAATGTTGTGTCCAACAGCATCTTTGAAAAAATACGGTCCAATGATTCCACCAGCGTACAAACCACACCAAACAGTGCATTTTTCGGGATGCATGGCAGTTCTTGAACGGCTTCTGGTTGCTCTTCACTCCAAATGCGGCAATTTTGCTTATTTACGTAGCCATTCAACCAGAAATGAGCCTCATCGCTGAACAAAATTTGTCAAAATTTGAACACATTTCGAACCGAACACTGATTTTGGTAATAAAATTCAATGATTTGCAAGCGTTGCTCGTTAGTAAGTCTATTCATGATGAAATGTCAAAGCATACTGAGCATCTTTCTCTTTGACACCATGTCTGAAATCCCACGTGATCTGTCAAATACTAATGCATGAAAATCCTAACCTCAAAAAAATCACCCTTTATTTGCTGACCATTGTAATATAAGACTCAAATAAGAGGTATTTCAGAGTAGAACACGTATCTGATATATATTTTCAAAGCCAAGTTACTGAACGGCCGCCCCATCCCCCAAAACACCCCACAAATCGGTTATGTTTCCAAGTGTCGAAAGAAGTATTCAAGTGTTTAGGCTTCCTTAGACGGTGTAAGAATTACTTCACTCCTTCTGATTTTCTCAACATCTACAACACTTTCATAAGGCCGAAAATGGAGTACCGAACACTGAAATGTGTTCATTCACCGTAACGTTGCGTCCAACAGCATCTTTGAAAAAATACGGTCCAATGATTCCACCAGCGTACAAACCACACCAAACAGTGCATTTTTCGGGATCCATGGGCAGTTCTTGAACGGCTTCTGGTTGCTCTTCACTCCAAATGCGGCAATTTTGCTTATTTACGTAGCCATTCAACCAGAAATGAGCCTCATCGCTGAACAAAATTTGTCAAAATTTGAACACATTTCGAACCGAACACTGATTTTGGTAATAAAATTCAATGATTTGCAAGCTTTGCTCGTTAGTAAGTCTATTCATGATGAAATGTCAAAGCATACTGAGCATTTTTCTCTTTGACACCATGTCTGAAATCCCACGTGATCTGTCAAATACTAATGCATGAAAATCCTAACCTCAAAAAAATCACCCTTTATATTCTTGATCAGCGTAAAAATCTAAGACGATCTAGATATGTCCGTCCGTCTGTCTGTTGAAATCACGCTACAGTCTTTAAAAATAGAGATATTGAACTGAAATTTTGCACAGATTCTTTTTTTGTCCATAAGCAAGTTAAATTCGAAGATGGGCTATATCGGACTATATCTTGCTATAGCCCCCATATAGACCGACCCGCCGATTAAGGGTCTTAGGCCCATAAAAGCCACATTTATTATCCGATTTTGCTGAAATTTGGGACAGTGAGTTGTGCTAAGCCTCTCGACATCCTTCGCCAATTTGGCTCAGATCGGTGCAGATTTGGATATAGCTGCCATATAGACCGACCCTCCGATTTATGGTCTAAGGCCCATAAAAGCCACATTTTTTATCCGATTTCGCTAAAATTTGAGACAGTGAATTGTGTTAGGTCCTTCGACATCCTTTGTCAATTTGGCTCAGATCGGTTCAGATTTGGATATAGCTGCTATATAGACCGATCCTCCGATTAAGGGTCTTAGGCCCACAAAAACCACATTTATTATCCGATTTTGCTGAAATTTGGGACAGTGAGTTGTGTTAGACCCTTCGACATCCTTCGTCAATTTGGCTCAGATTGGTCCAGATTTAGATATAGCTGCCATATTGACCGATCTTTCGATTTAATGCATTTACTTTCTTTTAAAAAATCCGCAATTACTTTTTGGGCAACATATAGGTTTTGGGGCCATAAAACTTTAATGTACTTCAAACTCAAAACACCTGAGTACCTCTTATTAGAAAAATCTTGGTTTAGAATCAATAGATTTTCTCTACTCTTTTTTCGCCATTATAGAAAACACAAATAGCGTCATACTTAATACATACATATGCTTGTATGTGTGTATTTTGTCAATAGTGCTATGGAAAATTTGTGCTGCGTATAAAGGAAAAATCTCATCAGATTCTGGGTAATAAAATATTAAAATTATATGGCCATTTTCATTTCATGCATATTAATATACACGTATGGCGGGGGGGTTAAGGCGAATAGCACAGAGAAACAACCCATACACCCCCTTTTCGAAGGAGCATAAATTTCTTAGCCCCACTTTTTCCATTCGTAGTCTGTTCATTCTACACCACCTCTTACTCCTGCTGCTGTTGCCGCCTTAGAAATAGAGCGCACTAGTTTTACACCCTGTTATCGAAAACCATAACTTATTAAAGTTAATGTTCATATTTAGAATTTTCATTCGTTTCAGATGCTGCCAAATACAGGGAAGCAACCCAACCTTCTGCAGCTTTTGGAACACAGACGAGTACACCACCCACCCACTATAACGGCTACAAGGACATGGTTGAGGTAGCATGGCTGCTCCTTTGGGCTAGAGAGGGCTGTTTGCTACGTTTACGTTTTTTCACAGTTAATCAAGAAAGCAAAACCACGTTTCGCAGGCATATCATGGAGCACATGGCAAAAACAAATCGATGGCAGAATCAGTGGCAGCAAAATGAGAATCATAGTAAACTGTGGTACGTGCGCAACAGCATTTTGTGCCCATTCCCTTGCATTGCAAGAGCAAGAACGAAGCAAAAAACAAGAAAAAAAAAAACGGCAACCATACAAATGTAAATGCTAGCTGGGTAAGTAAGTATACGACATGGTGGGTACACCTGACAAGGCACAAAGGCACAACCGGCAATCATTTCATTTTGGGTAAACAACCCCCAATATCATCATCAGGACGACGACAATGACGATGCCAACGACTACTGCCACAACTATGGCAATGACGCGGGGGACGGGGTCTTTCTTGGCTAAGGAACATTGGAGGCTAGCAAGTGAACAAGTGAGCAAGCGAGCATTGACATCAATGACAGCCATAGTAGTCATAAGCTTTTGTTTTTATGTGTGGAACAAGTGGTTAAATTATCGTCTCAATGTTGTCAAATACAAATAACTTTTTAAGGAGGCAGCTTCAGCTCTAAAAAAAATAATAACAGCAATAGCAAGAACACCAACAGACAAACCTCGCACTATTGCACAGTGGTGTGGAACAAAAAATCAGATACTTTTGTGTAATATCACTAAGAAGGAGTGAGAGTGCTTGGATAGGTATATAAAGCCAAAGTGATGGAGCTATTAGGGCTTTTGAGATAGGGCGTCGTGTCTAGTTTGAAATTTTGTTGCTAGATTTCCAAATGTATAAGCAAAAATTCGCCTTTGATGCTTTAAGTGATTGCGGTTAAGGAGAAATATATCGAATAGTGAGGAAAATTTCAAGAAAATCGATTCCGACGTTTTTATACTCACCACCGAAGGATGGGGGTATACTCATTTTGTCATTCCGTTTGCAACACATCGAAATATCCATTTCAGACCCTATAAAGTATATATGTATTCTTGATCAGCGTAAAAATCTAAGACAATCTAGACATGTCCGTCCGTTTGTCTGTTGAAATCACGCAAATGCAAATTTTACGTATGAACATTCCACTAAGGAACAGGGGCAATTTTCCCACATATCAATGAGTGCAGTCCGATACAAGATTTAAGCTCGATGATAAGGGGCCCCCATTTTATAGCCGAGTCCGAACGGCGTGCCGCAGTGCGACACCTCTTTGGAGAGAAGTTTTTCATGGCATAGTACCTCCCAAATATTGCCAGCATTAGGAGGGGAAAACCACCGCTGAAAATTATTTTTTCTGATGGTCTCGCCAGGATTCGAACCCTAGCGTTTAGCGTCATAGGCGGACATGCTAACCTCTGCGCTACGGTGGCCTGAAATCACTCTACAGTCTTTAAAAATAGAGATATTAAGCTGAAACTTTGCACAGATTCTTTTTTTGTTCATAATCAGGTAAAGTTCGAAGATGGGCTATATCGGACTATATCTTGATATAGCCCCCTTTTAGACCGATCTGCCGATTTAGGGACTTAGGCCCATAAAAGCCACATTTATTATCCGATATTGCTGAAATATGGGACAATGAGTAAAGTTAGGCCCCTAGACATTTTCCTGCAATATGGCATAGATCGGATCAGATTTGGATATAGCTGCCATATAGACCGATCTCTCGATTTAAGATTTTGGGTCCATAAAAGGCAAATTTATTATCTGATAATGCCGAAATTTGGGACAGTGAGTTATGCTAGGTATTTCGACATTCTTCTTTAATTTCGTCCAGGTCGATCCAGATTTGGATATAGCTGCCATATAGACCGATTTCTCGATTTAAGGTTTTGGGCCCATAAAAGGCGCATTTATTGTCCAATATCGCCGATATTTGGGACAAAGAGTTAAGTTAGGCTTCTAGATATCTCCCTGAAATATGGCACAGATCTGTCCAGATTTGGATATTGCTGCCATATAGGCCGATTTCTCGATTTAAGGTTTTGGGCCCATAAAAGGCGCATTTATTATCCGATATTGCTGAAATTTGGAACAAATAGTTAAATTAGGCCCCTAGATATTTCCCTGCAATATGGCACCGATCGGTGCAGATTTGGATATAGCTGCCATATAGACCGATTTCTCGATTTAAAGTTTTGAGCCCATAAAACGCGCATTTATTGTCCGATGTCTCCGAAATTTGAAACATTGACTTAAATTTGGCCCCTCGATATCTTTATGCAATATGGCACAGATCGGTCCAGATTTGGATATAGCTGCCAAATAGACCGATCTCCTGATTTAAGGTTTTGGGCCCATAAAAGGCGCGTTTATTGACCGATTTCGCCTAAACTTGGGACAGCGAGTTAAGTTAGGCCCCAAGACATCCTTCGTCAATTTACTCCAGATCGGTCCTGATTTGGATATATCTGCCATATAGATCGATCTCTCGAGTTAAGGTTTTGGGTCCATAAAAGGCGCACTTATTATCCGATGTCGCCGAAATTTGGGACAGTGAGTTATGCTAGGAATTTCGACATCCTTATTCAATTTGGCTCAGATCGGTCCAGATTTGGCTATAGCTGCCATATAGACCGATCCCACGATTTAAGTCGATGCCGATGTCGCTAAAATTTGGGACAAAGAGTTAAAGTAGGCTCCTAGACAACTTCCTGCAATATGGCACAGATCGGTACAGATTTGGATATAGCTGCCATATAGACCTATATCCCGATTTAAGGTATTGGGCCTTTAAAAGGCGCATTTATCATCCGATGTCGCCGAAATTTGGGACAGAGAGTTGTGATAGGCTCTTCGACATCTCTCCTTAATTTGGCCCAGATCGGTTCAGATTTGGATATTGCTGCCATATAGACCGATCTTTCGATTTAAGGTTTTGGGCCCATAAAAGGCGCATTTAGTGTCCGATGTCGCCGAAATTTGGGACAAAGAGTTAAGTCAGGCCCCTAGACATCTTCCTGAAATATGGCACAGATCAGTCAAGATTTGGATATAGTTGCCATATAGACCGATTTCTCGATTTAAGGTTTTGGGCCCATAAAAGGCGCACTTATTATCCGATGTCGCCGAAATTTGGGACAGTGAGTTATGTTAAGCCCTTCGACATACTTCTGCAATATGACACAGATCTACAGGTTCAGATTTGGATATAGCTGTCATATAGACCGATCTTTCATTTTAAGGCTTTGGGCCCATAAAAGGCGCATTTATTGTCCGATTTCGCCGAACTTTGGGACAGTGAGTTTTGCTAGGTCCTGATTTGGATATAGCTGCCATATAGACCGATCTCTCGATTTTAGGTTTTGGGCCATAAAAAGCGCATTTATTGTCCGATGTCGCCGAAATTTGGGACAGTGAGTTGTGTAAGGCTCTTCGTCATCTCTCTTTAATTTGGCCCAGATCGTGTCTCAATTTTAAATCTTAGCGCCATAAACGGCACATTTATAATCTGATTTTGCTGAAATTTGACACAGTGACTTATGTTAGACTTTTCGACATCCGTATCGTATATGATTTAGATCGGTATATGAATGGATATGGCTACCAAAAAGACCAATATATTGTTCTACAAAATTTAACAATGACTTGTACTAATTAGACCACTCAATATACGTGTCGAATTTAGTCCAAATCGGACCATACTTCGATAAAGCTGCTATGGGGGCATAAATTATGCATTTTTCACCGGATTATGACGCAAGAAGATTTAAATATATACCCGAGGTGGTGGGTATCCAAAGTTCGGCCTGGCCGAACTTAATGCCTTCTTACTTGTTAATTTATACTTTTAACAAAAACAGATTAGGAAGGTTTGGTAAAACAAGTAAAAGCGTGCTTAGTTCGGCCAGGTAGAATCTTGGAAACCCACCACCATGGATTCTGCTAAAAATTTATACGAACTAAAATAAGTTGTAGGACAAAATTTTATTCTACATACCAAACTTCTGTCAAACCAGCAAAAATTAAAGCTTCTAGGAAACGAACACCGAACCGATCGGTTTATATGGGAGCTATATCAGGTTATAGACCGATTTGGACTGTACTAGGCACAGTTTTTCAAAATCATAACAGAATACTACGTGCAAACGTTTAGCCATATCGGGCAAAAATTGCGGCTTTCTGGGGCTTAAGAAGTGAAGTCGGGATATCGGTTCATATGGGAGTTATATCAGGTTATAGACCGATATAGACCTTACTTGACACAGTTGTTGAAAGTTATAACAGAACACTACGTTCAAAATTTCAGTCAAATCGGACTAAAATTGCGGTTTCCAGGGGCTCAGGAAATTCAATCTGGAGATTGGTTTATATGGGAGCTATAATTAAATCTGAACCGATATGGCCCATTTCTAAACCCCAACGACATATATCGATGTTAGGTATCTGTGCGGACGGACATGGCTAGATCGACTCAGAACGTCGAGAGGATCAAGATTATATATACTCTATGGGGTCTTAGACGAATATTTCGAGGTGTTATAAACGGAATGATTAGATTAGTATACCCCCATCTTATGGTGCTGGGTATAAAAACAATCAGCATTTCCAAGGCGTAGCTTCTTAATAGCAAACAAAAATTTATTTTAAAATTTGATATTTTATTATTTATTGAACGTTTTACTATAGTAAAAGTCCCTTATGGCGCCCCTCCCATCAATTTTGCATAAAAATTTCAAATTATTTAAACTGTTTTTTAATACTACGTAGTTTAATATTGCGCCTGGCGCTAAGTTAGTAGGCATTTCGGAATTTTAAATTTTGTTAAATTGTTAAGGCGCCATTGCTTGAAAAGGCGTTTTTTGCATACAAAATAAGGGGTTTGGCTTGACTATATCACAGTCGCTGTATGTAAAGCCGATTTTTTCTTTGTATGTTGGTCACATAAAAAATAGTTGTTGTAAAATTTGTACCACAAATATCGTATCGGTTCGTATCCAGAAAAATCAGAAAGCTTTTCAGCTGTATTTATCCCTTCCTAATGCTGGCGACAATTTTGAGGTACTTTTTCATGTGAAAACTTCTCCCCAAAGAGATGTCGGTCTGCCGCACGCCGTTCGGGCTCGGCTATAAAAAGGAGGTCCCTTATCCTTGAGCTTAAAATTGAATCGGCACTATCAAAGTTTGGGGAAAAACTTGGAAAAACCAACGACAGTATTCCAAAAATTAATTTTTGGGTTGACCACTGTGCAAAAATGGAAATACTTAGGACCATGAAACCGGCCTCAAACGACATTTGGAACATATGACTGATATGGATTAGAAACTAGGCTTTATAAGCTGTTGTTTGAGGCCGGTTTCATGGTCCTAAGTATTTCCATTTTTGCACAGTGGTCCGCGCAAAAATGATTTTCGATTATTGGGGCTGGTATTTTCCCCCGAAATTCGATAGGGTAATGATTATTCGGAA